>NC_134487.1:61975560-62138060 GCF_040206685.1 Ascaphus truei
AAAGGACCGTAAGGTCCGAAACGTTGCTTCTTGTTTCTGTGATTACCCCCTGATGCCTGTGTTACTTCATTAAATTGTATTTTTTGAATTTGTGAGTGCTCCAGATTCTTTGATATTGAGAATTTATCTATTTTTTTTTTGCTGAATGGTGATTCTGGCCGCACTGTGAGCACCACGACTGATCAGATAAGTCTTTTCCTTTTACTTTTTCCCTTTGAGTTCCCTGAACATTCTTGCTATTGTTATATATATATATAAAATCAAAGACCAGCTATGGTTAGGATAAGTCCTAGTTAATGAAAGCATAAAACATCTACAGAGAACCTCTATTTACGAACAACCAACTTGCATTCCCTATTGAGACCAAAGTTACTCAGGGCTTAAAGCAGCAATATATTAAAAATCCTATATGTACAATTTTTAGTGAGTTTTAACGTGTTACACTTTATCGGGTTGCTACTGTACTGTAGATCAACCATTTACTGTACAAAGGCACAGCATATTTTTTTATAGGCAATCGTATAGTGGGCCCGTGGAAGCAGGATCTTTGCCATTTTACGTTTGTGCACCCAGAGCATCACTTTGTAGTAGCTTTTTGTATGTATTTCCACCTTTCTCAGGAATGGGAATGTGATCAATACAGATGGGCCTCAATTCACCTGCACCCTGCGTATCACTTGGAGCGGGTGGACCGCGGCCCCAGTACAGCCGTGATGATGGCCAAGTGCAGTGAAGGGTTAATTTCCCATAAGGATTAATGCAGTGGGGGTGCCTGCTGCTGAATGGAACTCCTGCTGCGTTAATCTTACCTGGCCGTACACTGCTAGAAGAGCTGCGCGGAGAGAAGTGGTCCCTCTCTCTGTCTCCCTGCACAGCTCTTACAGGCGATTGTGCTATTTTTATTTTTAGTACATTGGATTGAAGCAGGGTGTCTCTGGAGCTCAACCACATTAATTTCAGGTCAGGGGACCCCCTGCTTTCCGAGGTAGTGGCCTGTGCCAGTGTCTGTTGCAAGTTTAAATCTCCCGCGTCATGGCCCACGTACCTGGGACATTTAAACTTGCAGGAGATACCGGCTCCCCATACCGGGGCCTGTACTTTGGGAAGCAGGGGGTCCCGGGACCTGAAAGTAATGGGGTTAAGCTCCGGAGACCCCCTGCTTCAATCCAATGTAATAAAAATAAAATAAAAGCACGGCTTTGTTACCTTAATGGCTAACCACTAAGGTAATGAAGGGGTTAAACACCAGAGCCCAGTTTTTTGGGAGGAGAGGGGGTGGGTGAAGGGTGTAGTTGCCCCAGGGTGGGTAGTTATGTCTCATGGGTGGGTAGCGTGCCGGGTTAACCCCTTAATTACCTTATTGATTATTACTTCTAAGGTAATTAAGGCGTTAACCCTTCGCGCTAGCACCCTGTGAGTCCTAACCACCCACCCCGGGGCAACTATCCCCTTCACCCACCCACTTTACCCCCCAACATCACACACAGGAATGAGCAATAGCCTTATTAGCCAAATATGGCTAATAGCGCTTTTACCAATTCAAATATACAGTACAATAAAATACAAATTACCGGAATAAATGTTTTACTTACCCCAGTACTGTATATTTGAATGGGTAAAGCGCTATTAGCCATATTTGGCTAATAGGAATATTGCCCATTCCTGTGTTGGGGTAGAGGGGGTGGGTGAAGGGGTTAGTTAACCTATGATGGGTGGTTAGGCCTCCCAGGAATGTTTTGTGGAGGGTTAACCCCTTTAATACCTTAGCGATTAGTCACTAAGGTAATGAGGCTCTGAATTTATTTAAAAAACAAAAACAAAAATGTATAACATACAGTAGGATTCAAGCAGGGTGTCTCCGGAACTGAACCGTATTACTTTCAGTTTCGGGAACCCCTGGCTTATGGAGGTAGAGACTCCAATATGGGGTGCCAGTATCTACTGCAAGTTTAAATGTCCTGCTTCACGTGACAGGGACATTTACACTTCCAGGAGATACCGGCACCAGATACGGAGGCCTGTACTTCCAGAAGCAGAGGGTCCCTGGACCTGAAAGTAATACGGTTCAGATCCGGAGATGTCCTCCTCACTTCTCTCAGACCCAGGAATGTACTGCACCACTGCAAAGAGAAATCTACACTGGGATTTTTCCTCTGTAATCAGTTTCATGCTATTGTTGGAAGATTGTGGGACCTATGTAACCGCTTGGGAGGTCATCAAGAGTTCGGAGGGCCGATCCTGGGTCCCTTAGGCCCCCATTCCCCTCCCAAGCTGGAGCCCCTGGAATGTGCCCAGTCATCCCGGGTGGTACTTATGCCACTGTCCAAAGAGAGATTTTCTGGATGTTGGAACTTAAAGCTCCATAGGGAATGCAAGTGGCAAGCATTCTTCTAAATTCCTCATTATTATGTTATGTTATGGTTGTTCTTACAATGTGTTATATGCAGCTGTTTTATACTTTCATTAACTAGGACTTATCCTCACCATATCTGTTATTTTCTGTATATGCTGTAGCCAGATGATGTATAATTGTATACGGTATATAATGTGTTGTAATGGTATACAACGTTAGGGGTGGATAGAGGTTATTTAAACCATGCCCATCCCATTATGAGCCCCAGATGAAGGTTTCATTTCTATGCCAAAACAGATGGGGCGGTATGGCCATGAGTCAGCTGTTCTCTCGTTTTTTTTAAGAGTGCAGTAATAAAAGATTGGACTTTTTAACATACTCATGGTGTCTATTTACAAATGGTTGCATTGTTCTCTTTATCTTCCAAGTTTTCTTATTACTTCAATTTCTATACAAAACGAAATATCAGATTGTCTAACAAGGCGAATGGAGATACCGCATTTAAAATATCCTTCAGTCTCTTTCGATCAATTACCCCAGCATAACTGTACTCAGCATTCTGGTCTTGGCACGTAAAAATAAACGTTTATTTTGAAGATAAATACTCGCGTACAAAATGGCGGTGACATGAAATAAGTTAGGATATTTTCAAAGAGGGTTGCATATTATTCTGTTCCTGAGAAAAATACTTATGTTTCTCATCTTGGTATCATGATGTTAACCCGTATCTCCTTTATCCTGGTGTTAACCCTCTCACATCCTTTTGGTGTAATACCTCTGTCCTTCACTTGCTTCACACGGCTGGATATTTATCCAGATAATATCCCTTAGTCAGCATTTGCTTCTACTAATTCTATTACCAGATAAGGTCCTACAGCTCAAAACTGATCTCATCTGATGAGGAACTGCCCACCTCCATAGAAGTTTATTACAAAGTATGGAAAGATCACAGAGCTTCTGGTCCCTCAAGACCATAAGAATGCTATTTGGAGAATGGTACTTTCAAACCCTGCTAGTCTGTTCCAAGGCTGCTCAGGTTTTAAGGATAGCATAGGTGCCTCAGTCGAAGTCTGAACCACTGAGTGAGACACCTGTGCTGAAGCTTGGATATCCTTAAACCTGACCTATTGGGGGATCTTGAAAACTGGAGTTGAACACCACTGGTCTATTTGACCGAGCCTTGTTCTGGGTGTCCCAGGTAAAAACCTTGGAAATACACCAACTAATAATCACAAAGAGAATCCTGGATTGACTAACTTTGATCGGCAGGGTTTCACATAGTTTCCCAGACTCTAAAAGAATGAAAGACCTGAGTGCCGACCAATCAGAGCAAGGATGCTCTGTGCTGACCAATCACAGCACGAATAATACGTTGACCAATCACAGTGAGGTAGCCACTGGATAGGATAGGAACGATGGGGCAGTGGGAGGTGACAGTGCTTTAGGAAAGCCCACAGAGGTGGGCTTAAGGTGAGTGGAAAATTGAAACTGACCACTTGAAACTGAGTCAGTTGGAGCTGAGACCCAGGCCTCAGTTTACAGTTACAGCCTGACACCCTCTATAGAGAGAGATACCTCAGAGTCTGGTATAAACAATGGCTCCGCTCTTAGTCACAGTTCCCCAGGCAAGAGTAAACACCGCTTCCCACTCCAACAGTATCCCAAGCACTTCACCCACATTTATATAGCGGGCCCTGATTTCTTTGTATGCTGGCTGGCTAAGTGAAGTACCCACCCGAGCACACAACGGAGTCATTTAAATACATGACATTATATATGCATAGGGGAAGAAGCTGTTACACGGCACACAGTATCAAACACATCCGCAATTCTGGCCACATTAAGATTGTACAATATGCCAGAAACATGGCATCCATCTTGACTAGTAGGAGAAATGGCTGGGCTTAATCTTTAATACGCTGCCCACATTGCCCCTACCGTCACACCGCGCCTGAAGTATAAAATGGAGCCAGGAGACAGAGCGGCATTAAAACACAACCTACACAGGAACGGAATGATTAAATTAGCAGGTCCCAGGTGAGAGAATTTTTTTTCCCCCTCTAAATCTCACTCTACACATTGTAGTGAAGACCCATGGTGGATACAGTTATATATTGCTCATGTCTAATGCTTCTTATTAGCATAAATGGGGAATATTTATAAATGGTGTAAAAATCTATAAGATAAAGGAGACTTTTGGTTTACATCCTTTAATCAAATAATGCCGAGCCTGTTAACCACGTCAAGGTAAGGTTTAGCAGGTCCCTACGCTAAATGCATACTAATGCTATGTGAAATACACCCAGAAGGGGTTAATATATCCAAGCATATGCTTATATAACATAGAGCAGTTAAAAACTTGTATATACCAGTGAAGATATTCACATGTCTGCAAGTAAAGTGAATAGTGAAAAGTGATCAAAGGATGTAAACCAAAAGTCTCATTTATCATATAGATTTTTACACCATTTATATATATTTCCCATTTACTGCTATCCGAAAGGGAGAAGCGCAGGGATTCACTATCTGTTTTTCATGATTGTACCATGGCCATATAATAAACATCTTATTTCAGTTCGGTGGCTGCAAGATGGGTTTGTTTGCCAGCATTTTCCCAGGTCAGCAGTAAATACAACTTCAACCATCAAAAGATTGTTACATGCACATAATATGTTTGCTATATGTGTTACATTACAGGTGTCACGGGAGACTCCTGTGGCAGGTAGGATCTCGGTGGCCGGAACAGCACGAGCGTAGTAGGGGTCACAAGCAGGGGTCCGAGGCAGGTGGCAGGTAGCGAAGTCAGGTAACAAGCAGGGGTCCGAGGCAGGCGGCAGGTAGCGAAGTCAGGTAACAAGCAGGGGTCCGAGGCAGGCGGCAGGTAGCGAAGTCAGGTAACAAGCAGAGGTCGGCAACGAGGAGACTGGAACAGGACAGGCGGGGCAGGACAGGGACTGAGAACAGGGAGCAGGGACTGAGACCGGGGAGCAGGAACAAACAGGGACAAGCCAGATTACTAGCAAGGGCTTTTACTGTGAACAGACTCAAATACAGGTACAGGTACAGGAACAGATCAGGAATCAAAGACAGAGGCATGTGCATACTGTAGGAGTCTGACTTGAAGCAAAAGCAACAGACAGGAAGCAGAGCTATAAAGGACAGAGACAGGAGCAACAAGAAGACAGACAGGCAGACAGAGGAACCCAGAGGAAACAGAAGGCAGCAGCACACCCAGTGGACAAAGAAGCTATGGCTAGGCAGGAGGTCTAGGTGACCCTGACATTACTCCCCCTTCTCGAGAGCGTTCTCCAGACGATCCTCCAGGCTCTTCCTGGAGGCCTTGATGAAAAGTGGACACAAGGTGACCCACCTCTGGTGGTTTGTCAGCGGGCAGAGGGTACTCCACAGGTACATTGGTTGCTGCAAAGAACCTCCGAATGGGTGCGTTCAACCCAAAAGCAGGGATAGAGACATCAGGAATGTCGGCATCAAGGACGGCTGCAGCTTTTCCACATGAGTCATTGGGGACACAGAGTTCGCTCTCCATGGTCTCCTCTTGCGACTGCCGTTTCATGGCACCACCCAATGAAAAACCAGCTATTCGAGTTTTCAGCTCTTGAAGCTGTCCTTCTGCACTTCTTTTCCCACTCAAAGCAGTTGTCAGTTCAACTCTTTTGGAGTTGAGTCGCGACTCCATATCTCCCAGCTGACTCAGAGTAAAGCTTAGATATGTTGCATCTTCTTCATTTCTGATCTGCAGCTGCCGGTACTCCTCCCGGGCATTGTACAGCTCCAGCTGGACCTTATCACGGGCTGTGTGGTACAATAATTTGCAGGCATCAGCCATTTTGACCTCATAGCGCTGTGTCAGGCCAGCCACTTGACAGACGGACACCTTCTCTCTCTCCTTTTTGGCAAGCTGTGTCTTGAGCTCAGCGATCTGCGCCTGCAGCGCTGTGAGTTGCTGAGATGTGTGTTCAGTTGCTAACTGTAGCTCTTCCTCCAGCGAGGCTCTGGTTATGCTCAGTGTGGCCTTCAGCTCCTCATGCTGTTCTTTGGGGACACACTGGGTACTCAAATAATCTTGCAGCATCTTTATTTTGTAGGCAGTCTGGAAACTTTCTTCCTGCAGAACTCGCTGCTTTTCTTCAGCATTCACCCATTTCTCCTTGGTGTCCTGCAGATGTGTACGCAGTTCTCGCAGCTGACTCTGCAGCATATTTTCTGCTTGTGTGCGCCGCTCCAGGGAGACACGTTCTTCTTGCAGCACTCTCTCTGCATTCTGCAGTGCTGTCTGCACGTCTAACTTTTCCTGGGCCAACTGTTTCTTCTCCTCTCCTAATTCATGGAGTTTCTTATCTCCTTCTCTGACTTGGACATAGAGATTCTTGCACTCTTGGGTTACAGTTTCAAAACTGATATTTAACTCTTTGAAGATTTCTCTCAATGAACATAGTTCTGTGTTGAAGTGGCAACTCTTCTCCTTAGTGGCTTCCAGCTCTGTAGTAAGCCTGTGAACCTCTTTCTGAGATGCTTCCAGTGCTGCGTCAACTTGAGCCATGAAAGTCTGGTACTGGGCAGAATCAGCGTAGGCCTTCTCCAGCTTACTTGACAAGATCACCCTGTCATTCTCCAACTGATATTTTTCTTTTTCCCAGTCACCCTCTGCTTTTTCCAGCGCTAATTGCATCCTTGACTTTTCTTCTATCAATAGTCTCTTCTCCTCTTCTGATTCATGGAGTCTTTTATCTCCTTCACTGGCTTGGACAGAGAAGTTCTTACTCATTTGGTTTATAGTTTCAAACCTACTATTTAACTCTTCGGAGGCGTCTCTCATAGAACGTATCTCTGTTTTCAAGTAGCATCTCTCCTCCCGAACGACTTCCATCTCTTTTTTGAAGTAGCAAATCTCCTCCTGGGAGATTTTAAGTTCTGTATTAAGCCTGTTAATTTCCTTCATAGAGATTTCCAGGAATTCGTTACTTTTAGAAGCGAGGCGCCGATTCTCAGCAGCATCAGCATATGCCTTCTCCAGCTCACCTGACATGACATCCAGGTCACTCTCCAACTGGTGCTTTTCTTTTTCCTGGAGAACACACTTAGCAATTGCTGAGGAAAGACAGCTCTGTAGTGCAGCGTTGGCTTCTTGCTCCTTATCTAAACGTCCATAAAGACAATCAATAGCTTTCTGTGCAGCTTGAAGCGTCTGAGTAGGGGCATCTTTCTTTTCTTCCACTATTCTTGGGATACGTCTGTGAGTTGCCTTAAGCTGCAGCATATCTCTTTCATCAAATGCAGACTCTGAGGTTAAATTTTCATTCTTAATTCCTTCTGCAACTTCCACAGTAATGCCTCCCTTCCTTTTCTTCTTCTTCCTTGCTTTGAGAAGCTCTGAAGAATCAGTGGTACTGTGTTCACATTTACTGCTCAAGACTGTTTGAGTGGGAGCCATAATTTCAGACATGGGGAAACCACACTTCCCAAGAAACCCGTAAAGAGGAAATGTGTTTTTAAAGCAGAAGCATAAGAATGAACAACAGGACTATTAGACACAGAGAGACACAAGATAGGAGAGCTGACCTTTTGAGACTTTAGCATCAGTCACAGAGATTTATAAATGCAAGGAAAAAACATAGACAGTGAAACCTGTAGTTATATCTGAAACTTTAGAAATCAGGCGTAGGGATATCATACAGACAGAGAGAACCTGCAGTTTAAATCTGAAACTTTAGACATCAGACATAGGAATATCAGACAGAGAACCTTGCAGTTAAATCTGAATCCCTTGATATCAGGCGTAGGGATATCACAGGTTACAGAGAAACAAACTTTAGGGGAACTTGCAGGTAAACCTGAAACCTTAGAACCAATCATAGGAAGAACTACAGATTGCTGTGATTTTTCCTGCATGCAGTAACAAAATAATGGAAGCACTCTTGTCTTTTGAAATGGGAACCCTGTGAACAGCAGTGATCCAACCAGGGATGCAGAGACAAGCCTTGTCCAGGAAATGAAAAGTCAGAGTCTAAAAAGGTGGCAACAGGTACTGTAAGGGTTAACCCAGGCACTGCACAAAAAGAAAAATCTCAAAGAAAGCTGCAATAGTCTCTGCAGCAACAGTTCTAGTCTCAGCAAAAATGTTTTTTTTTTTTTCTCGTTATGAACGCAATAATTCTTGCAGAACACTTAGCAGCAAAAAAAAACCTTCCCAACTGGGATTTTCCAAAAAAGAAACGAAAGTACTTATCTTCAACCATGTGGATGTGGTCTGCTGCAGCAGGCAGGAAAGGGTGCAGGCAGAAGAAGAATCTGTTCCAGCGAGATCCAGAAGTGGCCTTTGCTTTCTGTCACGGGAGACTCCTGTGGCGGGTAGGATCTCGGTGGCTGGAACAGCACGAGCGTAGTAGGGGTCACAAGCAGGGGTCCGAGGCAGGCGGCAGGTAGCGAAGTCAGGTAACAAGCAGGGGTCCGAGGCAGGCGGCAGGTAGCGAAGTCAGGTAACAAGCAGGGGTCCGAGGCAGGCGGCAGGTAGCGAAGTCAGGTAACAAGCAGGGGTCCGAGGCAGGCGGCAGGTAGCGAAGTCAGGTAACAAGCAGAGGTCGGCAACGAGGAGACTGGAACAGGACAGGCGGGGCAGTACAGGGACTGAGAACAGGGAGCAGGGACTGAGACCGGGGAGCAGGAACAAACAGGGACAAGCCAGATTACTAGCAAGGGCTTTTACTGTGAACAGACTCAAATACAGGTACAGGAACAGGAACAGATCAGGAATCAAAGACAGAGGCATGTGCATACTGTAGGAGTCTGACTTGAAGCAAAGGCAAAAGCAACAGACAGGAAGCAGAGCTATAAAGGACAGAGACAGGAGCAACAAGAAGACAGACAGGCAGACAGAGGAACCCAGAGGAAACAGAAGGCAGCAGCACACCCAGTGGACAAAGAAGCTATGGCTAGGCAGGAGGTCTAGGCGACCCTGACAACAGGATTTATTAAATATACAGATGTATATTAGGCCTTCATATGTACTGTAAGGCACAATGCGCAAATATTGTACTTACCTGAAAGTGTTACAAGAAGCCTACTAAATACACAAAACAAGAGTGTAATTGACACTATTTAAATTATTAGCCCGCAACTTCAATGTTCATATGTAGCACACGTTATTACCCTCGTTACTGCCAGTAATCTCAAGAAATTACGCAGAAAATATTGCGTGTATTAAAGAGAACGCATATATTACCATTGTTTTTAATGGAACCATGGTTTTTCTTGTAAGTATACATATTTAACAGCACCTCGGTCGAGGTATATCGAATCAATAAATAAACGAAGGTGTGGTGCAAGGAAACGGAGAGGGACACTAATTACCTCCAAAGTCACAATACAGAACACAGGGGGAGTTCCCAGCACTCAATAAAGAATATAAATGCAAACGACATTGGGTGATATGCCAAAAATAAAATGTTTTTACTGTACTGATGATCATACAATGTATAGGAAAGAGGATACACATGTTGCAAACAATTGTAACTGACAGTGATGGCTAAGGTATAACAAAGTAACCCATCAAGATTATCCACATATGGAGGCAAATCAACACACTAAGTGTAATGGGAGAAAAAAGGATACATAGAGGAGGGAGATAAGGTAAGGAAAAAAGAGGAGGGAAGGAGGGGATGGGGAAAAACAGGGGAATAAGGGGGGCAACGTTTCGGGGCTCCTGGCCCATTCCCAAAGACCACAATGATCCAGTTACTTCCCTTACCCCTGTAAGAACAGGAACTCCCTGAATTAAAAGCAATGACCAGGCTGAAGTAATGATGGAAGTAGCAAAACGCACTTAGAATAATAATCTCCCAGCTGGGTATAATGAAAAAAATGCAAAAAGATAACAGTGACGCTCCCTATCAATATGACATACAGTATGTTAATACAATAGCTCTGACCTATCTAAGAGATCAGAGCTATAGCCTCTTGAATAAAAAATATATGTATAATACAATAAAAAGCCAAAAGATAATATCAATTATATAATGAAACAAATGACAGCAAAGGCACCTAACAGAAGTTAGTAACAACATCAGCCCAGAAATTGCCAATCCTAAATAGCCCAACCGAGTCCTATGACTAATGTTCTCACAGAGTAAAGTTGTAACAAACAGAGTAACCAATTACAGAAATCAAACCAGCAGAGGTTGAAGTTCTACATGACGCCTGCAATCAACAGTGCGCGCGCCGGTTTAAGTCCGCGTCTAAGTGGCGTCATTGGGGGGTGGACACCTCTGCGGCATGCATTAATTGGACAGCAACGTACACAGAGTGTATTCTAACATACTGATTCCTAGAAAATAATATGCGAGTCAAATTGAAGATTAGTATTCTACCAATGAGATAGCAACACATAATTCAAGTGGGTGTTTAAATAGCAGCATTAGGAAGACCGGTAACACTAATCCCGAAGATGCTTAGGCAAAATGCGTTGAATTGGGGAGCCTGAGGGAGTGGTGAAAGTGCTGCGTGAGTCCAGCTGATCCAGTTTCCGTAAGAGCCATCACCAGAAGTGACGTGGAGACTGTGGAAATGCCCTGGAAGAGCGAGGAGGACGCCACAGACTAGGGTTCCCTGAACTATATTCATTGCACATTTGTAATGTGCCAAATGTGAGTGCACATTTTAGATGTTTTTAAGTTAGCTATTTTTTCAGCATGTTTTTTTTTTTTTAACCTTTTTTTAAATGATACATAGAGCAGCAGGAGTCCTAACTGTATCACAAACAAACATGGTGACGCATGAGGTCACTTACGGTTGTCATTTTTGGCATTAATAGAGTACAGCAAAATACTAGATTCTATCTGGTCCATAGTCTCTTGCAGTTCACTATATTTATAGTTTTCTACCAGGGCTGTATCAGTAATTGTAAAAAAAAAAAAATTGGCCTATTGCAAACCTGAAAAAGTACTTGATGAAATATGTTTCCTGACCTGCGGCAATCCAATTCCCCCCCCTCTATCACATAGCAGTATAGTTTACAGTTTCTACCTTTGCTAATTGTGTGGTAGACCAGTCTTTGGACAAGGAAAAATGCCTGGCAGGGTTTTGTTTTTTCCTTAAAGATGTCAGTCTGTAAGGCTAAATAAACCCAGCAGGCACTACATAAAGACACTGAGTATTCTTATAATCCAATCCTTTTATGCCTGAGATAATCTGCATATTATGTGCTTGTTGCACACAAAAAAGTTCTGTATTCCTACAACATTGTGTTGCATGTGATATAATCAAACGTATTAAGAATTTTTGCTAGAATAGAATTTAATGCTTTGGCATTTTTTAGCATTATATAATATCTGACATGCATTGATAGATTTTCTCAGTAGATGCAAATATCACCTTTTAGATTAATAGTGTCTAATTGTTATAATATCACAAGGTATTTGCTGAATCTGCAACAAATAATGGGCATTACTATAACAATTACCTTTGTTATCTTCAAGTCTGGCTTAAAACGTCTTTCCATCTACTTACCAGAACTCCTGTATCATTGAATTTAAATTTAAGAGAAAAGATGAGGAGTACAAAGTGATTGTACACCAAAGAAAATTCACTTAAATGCACACTACCAATCTAAAATATAACTTTTAAAACTGTTATATACTTAAAACATATATTACTGAAGGAAATGTGTAAAAAAGAATAAAAAATAAATTAAACCACGTAACATATGCACCAAAATCACCTCTCGTGTATAAACACTCCAAAACACAGTTGAAAATGTTAGAGGCTACAAAGGTGAAAACAGCCAGGGTGAGCAAAGCAAGCCCACGACAACAGTAACTAGCCCAATAGATGAATAAAGGAAGTTAGCAGTAGGGATGGAACACTATATTAGCCTTAAATAGATGGTAAATCCAGGTGGTTAATACCAATGTACATAAAGAACCATTCCCTCACTGTTAAACTATTGTTATATATAGGGCTATACTGGGGAATTGACTGACAAACACTGTTTAAAACAGCCCCATAACGGAGGCAATTGTCCCTGACGAAGCTCCGTAATAGGAGGGAAACGTGCGTTGGGCGCGTGATGATGTCATCAGCCTCCGTTATGTGGCTGTTTTAAACAGTGTTTGTCAGTTAGTTCCTCAGTATAGTCAGTTCCTCAGTATAGCCCTCTATATAACAATAGCTACTGTTGTGGTGGGCTTGCTTTGCTCACCCTGGCTGTTTGCACATTTGTAGCCTCTAACACTCCATTTTCAACTGTGTTTTGGAGTGTTTATACACGAGAGGTGATTTTGGTGCATATGTTACTTGGTTTAATTTATTTTTATTTATCACTTTGTACTCCTCATCTTTTCCCTGATTCACTTTCAGTTCACAGTTGCACCTACTTTCAATTATCGATTACATTTGTTGATTATTTTCCACATCACAATTAGTATGGTTTAGTTGATCACTTACAAACCCTCCCCCCCCCCCCCCCCTTTGTTCTTTAATTTAAATGTAAGAGTCATTTCTTTTGGCAAAGTAGAGTCTTGGATATACTGAAAAAGAAATGGCACTAGATCATTGAAAAACTCAGAAAGTTGCGGCAAGTTGTAAGAACTGCAAGGGGTTGCAGACGTTGACATACATACTACTACAATACTGTAGCATATTATTTATTTATAACAACATTTATATAGCGCCCTTATCCAGAGAGCTGTACATTGATTCGTAAAACTTGTTTGGTTGATGGGCAGGGTTGGGAACATTATGGACCGGGCTATGGGTTGGGAGCATTTACAAGCTTGCTTGGTGGACAGGGGATGGGGTAAGGTCTCTGGATTTAATCTGGTCGGTTACATGGTGATGGGTCTGACAGTGGGGACAATGGTGTCAATTGGATCTATGAGGTGGGTGACTTTGGAGGGTTTTGGAAGGGGTGAGGGTATGGGAGATCATGGGCATTGGGGAGGGTGGGGTGAAGGAGGGGATTGGAAAGAAGGTTAATGGGGGATCATGGAACGTGATGGAAAATGTATTTATTTATAACAACATTTATATAGCACTGTGGCAGGACAGCCTGTAGCCGAGGTCAGGGAACAGTCCACACGTATAGTTTCAGGATAAATAAAAACGTTCAGTGGCTTTATTTCTCCACAGTAACATAACATGTGGTTACACTGTCCCTTTAACAAAATAAATCCTGCTCCACTTTGGGAGAAAAACTGACTAATAACACAGCAGACCTATCTAGCAGGCTGGCTGGCTAAACCAGAACCAAACCATAAGGGTACTTTAAGCAGTCAGTAAACAAATGAATAATCCTTACTTTAGTTAAAGTAGTCTTTGGTGAAATCCCTCTGGCTAAGGGCTCACGCAGCAGTGTGCTTCTCTCTCTCTCTCTCTCTGGCAGCTACTGCCAGTCACATGATCCTTTATCTACCTTGCTGGCTCTCAGGAGTCAGCTAAAGAGTTCTGCTTTCCTAACTTCCACCTGAGTTAACCCTTATGAGTGCTGGATGAAGCACTCAGACATATGTCTCCCAGGCGTAACTGATAGGAGTTGACTTCACTCTGTCACAAGCACCCTTATCCAGAGCACTGTACATTAGTTTTTACAATTATATTTAATTATATTAAAAGTAGAAGTCCAAGGTGTAATTCTAAATTCGAAAAACCTGGAGCCTCAAGTAATCATAAACAAATACCATTGGAAATGTTTTGAACCACCGCATCAAATGTTCCAATATCTGCTTACAGATGTGGCCAATGTCTTTGCAATGATTGGCACGCTCCTGCAGGTGAAATGGTGCCATAGCCTCGCCCCCTTCATGCGCGCAGCTGATTCAAAGCAGTGGCCGCTTGACCTACATCTGCACTTTACTCAGTCTTTTTAAAGTCATAAAATCTTTTACTGTTGATGGTAAGCTCTCATTGAGCATTATACTGCATTGCCAGTTGCAATGTCCAGCTACATGGCTTTCATGGAAGGGTTGATGACCAGAGTTATGCTATGGTAGGTTTGTTAGTATACAGTATGCAGATTTTAGTGAGAGAACAGCTTATTATACCGATGGCCTTTTCCTAGACATACTGTACATTTTGTCACCCTAAACACATTTGCTTATTTGTATCTTATTTTTATTTGAATATTTTTTATTTTATGAAAACCAATGTTAAAGATATAGAGATGGGTTACAGAAATGGAAGGAAAGGGGACAGGTGAGGGGAGGGGGAGAGGTACATTGGTACAATTACAAAATGCAATAATTTCATCCAATTTATACAGCCTACTAAAAATTTATTTAATTTCAAATCATAAAATCTACTAAGTTGCATTTAACTTTACAATTTATACAGTATGTCAGAGAACAGACCACATAATTATTTGGATACTGTATATAAGTAGTTATGAGTAGATGGAATTCGTCCAAGGGGCCCAGATGTTATAAAAGTTATCATATGTTCCTGAGAGGTAGCTAGATAGCTTTTCCATTAGAATGGCATTAATTCTATTTATAATATACTCTATTGGTGGGGGGACAGTCTGTTTCCAGTGGCTTGCTATGGAACATTTGCTAGCCGTAAGAATGTGAGATATTCATATTTTAGCATTTTTTTATGTTTGGAATATCCATGCTTACATTTAGACGGGCCATACAAGGGTCTTGAGGAATTCTTTATTTTTTAAGAAATGTTGCTTACAAGTATAATGTGATACATTGAAATACACATACAGTATGTCATCTTCTGCAGATGTGGCTTGTGAAATTATAGCCTTGCAATATACTGTGTCTTAGCCAGTCCATCGATTTTACAATGGCTACGGTACACCCCTATAGGGAATGTGCTGTTGTTGAATGGCATTAAGAAACAGAACATTTACGTACTATTTGTTTTGCTTGTAAAATGTCATGATAGCAGTTTGACCTGGAATTATCAGATAATGTTTTATTCTGTGTTAGCATTGGTATAGATTCTGAATAGTGTTTGTGAATGTGGTCATGGCTGTAGGTAGGAGAGCATGACCCATTGTCCCTACCCGTCAGAGAAGGAGCTTTAAACCCATACAGTACCTGTGACATCGAAGACTTCAGGAAAAGGGAATAGCATTACGACAATGTACCATTTTGTCTATAGTTTGTTTGCTAATTTCAAGTGTATAGTGTGTACTAGTGTTTCTAAAAGAGGATTAGAAGTATTGCAAATGTTTCTAAAATATACATCTAAATATATTTTAGGAATTAATTGTATGTGGCCCAGGGGCTTGCATAAAGACATTTACCGTGTGCCATGTCACAATTAATTGTAGTTTGAAATGTTGTCATCAATTGCCTCAGTGCTGTTTTTTTTTAGTGATGTGTATAATTAGCCTAGAATGTGATTACTTAATTGGAAGTGATTTAAAAGGAGTAGAATACATGATTTGTTGCAAAAACATACACAACAGCAAACTTTGCCTACATTCATAGTTTAATTTACTGTCTTGAGGTAATTTAAATGACATCTGTATTCAGTGTAAATATGGAAAGTGTAGCATAGTACTGTTTATTTGTCTATATAGTGTTTTTAAAAGTAGCTTTGGTGCATGGGAATGATTTTAGAACACCAGGAAAAGCTCTAATAGAGCTTAAGATACAATAAAAAATGAGTGTGAAAATATTTTTTCCCCTTTTGTAGCACTGTTGCCTAAACCCTGTGAAGTATCATCCATCTCCCATCCACACGGGTGAAAGATGACATTTACAAGTTCTGTAGATATCACGAAACCTTGTGGATTCACTATATCCGGGGTATCCAACTTCAGTCCTCAAGGGCAACCAACAGGTCAGGTATTCAGGATCTCTTTGCTTCAGCGCAGGTGACTCAATCAGTGGCTCAGTCAACTAATTGTCACCTGTGCTGAAGCAGGGATATCCTGTAAACTTTACATGTTGTTATCGCTTGAGGACTGGAGTTGGCTACCCCGGCCCTATCTCGTCTCATAGGTTCAATGTAGAAAAAAGAGAACAGCAGCGCACAGCCAGGGAGTCAAGTGGTTAAAAAATATATAAATTTATTGATCAAATGAACATCACCCTAGGGGGTAGTGCCAGCCTCCTACGCGTTTCGGCACTACTGGGTGATGTTGATTTGATCAATAAATGTATATATTTTTTGAACCACTTGACTCCCTGGCAGTGCGCTGCTGTTCTCTCTTTTTCTACATTGGATCTTCATATCAGTGGCTGGACACGCCACCAGGGACTCGTGGAGGCTCAGGAGTGGGTAAGAAATCAGCTTTATTTTCTATTATTGGAAATTGTGCTGTATACCAGTTTTAATTTAGTTTGGCTCCAATGAGTTAACTACAAGTGGATTGATCTTTCATCTGGCTGGTTTACTTCAGGAGGCACTTTATTATCAACTGACTGGTGATTCACATAAGCTACTTATATATATCCACTCCATAATAGAGCATTACTCCAGAGTCTGTATTAATATCATTGATATAGGACGGTATATATTCCGGACACTTTGGAGCACCCACTTCACCATATCTATATGGTCTCATAGGTTGACTAAAGGTGTGGGTATCATCTGTATTTTTCAGTGAATACAATCAATGAAATAATATATTCTAATCTGTTTAAGAGACTGAAAAGATTGAAGATTCTGAGGTTTTTCAGTGTCACAAAGATACAGACGAGCCAACGAGTATTCTAAAACTTGCCTTAAACTTGCCTTAAACTAGCCAGGTACATGCTAGGTACATTTCAGTGACATTTCTGCAGAGGCTAATGACCCATTGGATTAACAGCAGGGTTCCCTAGCAGTCCCATTCAAACTGAATGGGACTGCCAGCGACACCTGCTGTGTTAATCCGATGGGCCATTAGCCTCTGCAGAAATGTCACTGAAATGTTGCAGCATGTACCCAGCATGTACCTGGGTCTTTTTGGTAATTGCCACTGATTTGTTTTAGAATAACCATCTGCACTACAGTATTATGCAAACTAACTAACTTGCATTATAATTAAGCGAAGTCTGGAATGCTAAATCCAGTAGTGTGCTTAATTTATGTCGAGAGAAAAGAACATCTTTGATTTTATTTTATTGCTGTTTATCAAGTATAAAAACGTGTGACTATATTCAATGGAAATTCTGGAAAGTATTCTTTCACAAAAGTATGAACAGTAATTAACCCCCTACTTCCATCCCCACCCCACTAACCAAAATGGATTTGCTGCCAAGTTCAACTAATCTGCCATTTTTAAGGTTTGTTATACTGTATGGTTGAATATTTGTAACATCTAAAAAATAAAGTATCCACATCTGTCAGCCATGTCTTTCTACCTTTTTACTTGGTAATAATATGTAGTCCAAACCTGTTTGACATAAAGAAGAGAGCATTACTTTCTGAAGCCTGTTTCTAAAAATTATTTCCCAATAGTCTAAATTAAAAAGTGTCACCTATTATTGGATAACTTAGCAGGCTTTAAATGTGCGTGAACTATTTACAGGCATACCCCGGTTTAAGGACACTCACTTTAAGTACACTCGCGAGTAAGGACATATCGCCCAATAGGCAAACGGCAGCTTGCGCATGCGCCTATCAGCACATCCTGAACAGCAATACCGACTCCCTACCTGTACCGAAGCTGTGCGTAAGCAGGGAGACTATAGAGCCTGTTACAAATGTGTTATTTACATCAGTTATGCACGTATATGACGATTGCGGTACAGTACATGCATCGATAAGTGGAAAAAGGGAATGCTTCACTTTAAGTACATTTTCACTTTACATACATGCTCCGGTCCCATTGTGTACATTAATGTGGGGTATGCCTGTAGTTTACTAAAAAACATTTTGAATACTTTTTTTTTTAATGAATACATTGAGGATTCATTATTATTGTGTGTCAGAGTTGAGTTGAGGTTTTTTCCCCCCAATTCATCAGAAGAGCTGTATATTATTTACCAATTCTGTTTAATGCCAGCATTTTATAAAAAAAAATGTTTATAAAAAAATCTGTTTGTTTTTGATATGATACAACAGACTTTTGTGTCAGGCAGGTTAGTAAAAATACAAGGGAAAGAAAGCCAATGTGGTTCTGAAAGGAAATGGCAGCTATTGTAAAAACTAAAAAGACAGCTTTTAGGCAATATAAGTATAATAACAGTATAAGCAGACATAGAGGTAGGAGGATAGAGAACTATATCAGGCTAGGCAGAAAATAATCAGAAGTGCAAAGGCCCAAGCAGATGAGAAAATAGATCTGTCAGTAAAGAAAAGAAGGGTGACATAACTTCTTCTTTTTTTAGTATACAAGTAAGGCTAAGGACCCGCTGCGGCCGGCGGTGTGCGTGGCCGCGAGGCCGCGGGCCACCAGACCCTTTCCTCCAGTCTGGAGGTCCCCGCTGGCTCCTTCCGACGGGGCTGACTGCGTGCTGTGATGCGTCAGCCAGCCGATGCTGCAAGCTTCTGGTGAACAGAAGCGCTGACGCGTCACGTGGTGCAGCAGTCAGCCAATGAGGAGGGAGGAAGGGGAGGAGGAAAGGAGCTATGGAGCTGCGGGAGGGAGGCGGCTAGGAGGGAAGTCTGTGAGGCAGCTGTGCATGGCTCTCCCTCCCTTCACCCCCCGCCCCCCCTGCTCCCAGATGTCTCTGTTTGCCGGGAGCTGCAGAGACCGGTGTGAGGGTGGCGGGGAGCTGCAGAGACTGGTGTGGTGGTGGCGGGGAGCTGCAGAGACCGGTGTGGGGGTGGCGGGGAGCTGCAGAGACCGGTGTGGGGGTGGCGGGGAGCTGCAGAGACCGCAAATAGCTTCAAGTGCCTCTCCACGCGCCGCCTGTCTGCAGTGTGGGCGCGTGGTCTGAGGCAGTGGGGCCTTAGCCTAAAATGAGCAATTGTAATACTAAAGACTTAAGGGAATATGTTGAGGGTAACACAGGTGTAGCAAAACACCCTGCTAATTATTTTTGCTCAGTCTTCACAGCTGAAGGTGGAGAGGCACCACAGTTGGGCAACAGAAATATAAATGGAAAGCGGTTGGGTACAAGTTCATTTACAGAGGAGAAAGTCCTACTGGAACTGTTAAATCTGAAAAGGGACACATCCACGGATTTTAAGATCACTTAGCATGTCTATTTAACCAGTCACTATTAATAGGTGAAGTTCCAGATGACTGAGAAGAGCGAGTGTAGTTCTACTTCACGAAAGCGGAATTGGGGAAAAGGCAGGTAACTACAGGCAAGTGAGCCTGATGTTCGTAGGGGGGGTGGGGGAGAGAGATCATGTTAAACAAATCTAATTGTATTTACTGGATGATTCAGGTAATAAATTGAGGTGAGAAGTAGGTGTAGTTTACCTAGATATCAGTAAGGCTGCCACTGTCTCACATACAGTAGAAGAATGATAAACAAGTTGCAATGGTTGGGACTCTAAGGTTATGGAATGGATAGGACATTGGTTGAAGGATATGGCGATCGGGAGTTGTGGTAAAGTGAGTACATCCAGAGGAGTAGATATTAGGAGTGAGTACATCCAGAGGAGTAGATATTAGGAGTGAGTACATCCAGAGGAGTAGATATTAGGAGTGAGTACATCCAGAGGAGTAGATAGTACACATTTGGTCCATTTATGTTATAATCTACTAAAAAAAAAAAAAACATAGATTTTGCACACAAATATACAGTATGTGTTAAATTCAGGTGTATGGTGCACAAATCACTTTATCAGTTCAATTGTTGTATTAAAGTTACATTATTGGTTATTTGGTTTCATAGCCACAGTGCATCTGGAAAAGAAATAAGATAAAGATGACCATAAAAATAAAGGGTAATGCATGACAGTACAAAAATTACTGATGATATACATGGTTTAAATGTCTATTTTGGTTATCTTATACATCCTATCATTTTGATTGCGATAATTTTTTTTGTCCTTGTACTTGGTTGATTGTGATTACCCATCTATCCTCAAAAAGTAGGGTATTGAGTGTTGTAGTTTGAATAAATG
This sequence comes from Ascaphus truei, assembly GCF_040206685.1. Lineage (NCBI taxonomy): Eukaryota > Metazoa > Chordata > Amphibia > Anura > Ascaphidae > Ascaphus > Ascaphus truei. The sequence goes on from NC_134487.1 coordinate 61,995,893, forward strand.
ATACTTAATATTTTGTTGCAACCTGATGACCAGAAGAGGAGTTGTTGGGTAACTGAAGAATAGAGATTTCATGGATTCTCTGAGGAATGCTTCAACTAAGATTATGTGCAGATGTCACTGCTGCTTTGTGACTTTCCTGCTGTTAACATAGGTGCTGCTGAGCGTGACAGACAGACTCAGAACTGCACAAAAGTCAAGAAAATTATAAATGCATTTGAACCCTTCAGGGTGTTTGGATTAAGAATAAAAGCGCTACCTCACACAATGGACGGAGAATGGGCACTGGTTAGGTTGTTGGATTATATTGAACAGTATGTACGGGATGTGTGAATGAAGTTTAACATCTTACTTAAAAAATAAAAATAATGGACATACTGTATGTGGATCTGAGATACTTAAGTAAGCATGTGGTGTGTGTGTGTGCGCGTGTGTGTGCGCGTGTGTGTGTGTCTGGCTCAGTATATGCTGTTCTTCGAATAATCTGTTGCAGAACATCTGACCAGTCAAAGAGCAGACCCTAAATTCCAATTACACTGACCCGTCTCCTGATGTTAAAACAATGTGATGAAAACACAGATGACATGATGAACTTAAAAAAAAATATGGGAGGTCCAAAGAAAGAAAGCAGTAGTAATGACTTGCTAGGAGAGAACACTTATTGATTAGGGAGCTTGGCCAGTCTGTATACAGTGTATACAATGTAATGAATGTCAGTGACTTTGTTGTTCTCTGATGTGTGTGTGTGTGTGTTTGTGTGTGTCTGAAACTGACATGCAAGCCTGGGGCTGTGTCTGTACTCCCCCAGGAACCCCCTTACCCTGCTTTGGACTATTGCTGGACACTCACCTCACCTCTGCAATTCATGCCATTGCTCAATCTCCCTCTTGGGACCTGCATGCATTTCATCTCGTGGTGATTATTTAGTCATCTAGCATGGCTCTTTATTGTGGTTATTTTCACATGTTATACATTTATCTTGGTGATTGAGTGGTACTATTATTGAGCATTGAGGAAGAGCACATTAGCATAATATTTTAGATCTCTGATTTGACCGGCCAGTCTTGAGATAATTAAGCAGGTATATTATAATATTTCTGGTTTATACATTCTGCACATACTCCCTATTTCAGGTTATATTTAGGATATTTCTATATCCTTTATCTGTGCATAGACCAGCATATATGTTTTGGGGTTCCGATGGGACTGTTTTAATATTTTTTGTGTAATTCATGTGTCTTTTCCATTGAATAAATTCATTCATTATTTATCATTGCTTGAGTGCTTGTAGTGGGACCCTTTTTCCTCTTTTGTTTATATATATATATATATATATATATATATATATATATATATATATATATATATATAGTAACCAGGGGGATCCTGATGACAAAAGACAGCACACCGCAGTAATAATCCAAAAAGTGTGTATTGTGAACACAGGGCCGCCAACGTTTCGGTCCTCGTTTCGGACCTTCCTCAGGGCAGTGCAGTATATATATATATATATATATATATATATATATATATATATATACATGTAGAGGTATCAGTACTGTGTTAGCCGAGCTTCAATAATCAAAAAATAAATAGATGATACCGTTCTGTGGCTAACGAAATGCTTTTATTTGTGCGAGCTTTCCAGATACACTGATCTCTTCTTCCGGCGATGTTACAATGAATGAAGCAAGGATAACTTAAAAACAGTGTCTCTTGGAATGTTATCTGTGCTTGTCCTTCCCCCGGTGTGGATGTGTTTTATGGCTAGAGGTGTCAAAGGGTAACTGAAAGCAAGTGAAGAAAGAGTGTGTATGTGTATCAGTGTGAATAAAAATGAATGGAGAGCCCACAGTATAAACAGTGCTCTACACAAGGTGTGTGTGGAGTGAGAGGGATATAAATGGTGTGGGTGGGTGTGGAAATGTGAGAGTTTGTAGCACAACTAAAAGTGTGTGTGGATACTATGTGGTCCCTATTGGTGTATATGGATGGAAAAATAAGGAGTATTAGTATGTGTGAGAGACAGCTGTGTGTGCATACATATAGCACAGTATGTACAGACATGGCCTTTAGCGCTCATGGGAAGAGAGTTCGCTAGTGTCAGTAATGACTCATAAAATTTCGATCTCTGTTTAGGCCACTGCTAAGTGTCCCGAACAGTTGCATAAATTTGTATTCATGCAACCGTCTCTCTTTCGGGGTTTTAAGATTACCTTTGAGTATGGCAACCCTCAGATCGTTCATCTTATGGCCAGAGTCAGAGAAATGTTCGCCAACAGGACTGTCTCTTGTTCCGCGTGTGATGCTGTGGCGATGCAGGTTCATTCTCTTGTTTAGCCCCTGTCCTGTCTCACCTATGTAGTAGCAGCCCCCTGGGCATTTCATGCACATGATAAGGTACACGACATTGCTGGAGGAACAGGTGAACCCTCCTCTGATTTTGTATTCCCGATTCTTGTGTGGTATTTGTATTGTGTCCGCTGTGTAGAGCATTGCGCAGGTTTTGCATCTTGGGTCCTGGCATGGTTTTGTCCCGCATTCAGTTGTACTGCTGAATACTTTACTCCTCACCATAATATTCTTGAGATTATGGGGTTGTCTGTATGATAATAAGGGTGCTTCAGGGAAGACCTGTTGCAGTCTTGTATCTTCCTGGAGGATGGGTTGTAGTTATATATATATATAAAGTGACAAAAACCCTCCACAGCAAAGCATATAGCAAATATTCCTGTATGCTCATTTGCATGTCTTAGGCAGGTCTGCAACCCCGCCTTTCACCATTATCACTCAGCATACAGCACTTCCACTGCAGCAAGGGATTCTGGGAAATGACATGCAAATGGCCACAGTGTCACCTTTTGCTTCAAAACCATTTTTAACATGGTTCCCTATAGGCTTAAGCTTGCTGCATGGTCACAGCTTTAAGCACAGCCAGAATCCCTTGCTGCAGTGGAAGTGCTGTGTGCTGGGGGATAATGGTGAAAGGCGGGGTTGTAGACCTGCCTAAGACATGCAAATGAGCATACAGGAATACTTGCTATATGCTTTGCTGTGGAGGGTTTTTGTCACTTTTTTTACTCACCATAACTTAACTATATATATATATATATATATATATATATATATACACACAGTGGTCGACAAACCTATACATTTGCACGCCCTGGGCGAGTGGATTTAACATCGTGGCGAGCTCCTATTGGCCCAAGCAGCACACGTCTGGTACTAAGTGGCGAGTAGATTTTTTGGTTGGGCGAGTAGATTTTTGGATGATTTGTCGAACACTGTATATATATATATATATACACAACTGTATGCTCATCTGCATGTCTTAGGCAGGTCTGCAACCCCGCCTTTCCCCATTATCACCCAGCACACAGCACTTCCACTGCAGCAAGGGATTCTGGGAAATGACATGCAAATGAGCACACAGTGCCACTTTTTGCTTCAAAAACCATTTTTAACATGGTTCCCTATAGGCTTAAGCTTGCTGCATGGTCACAGCTTTGAACACAGCCAGGGTTAAGGTGCATACCCAGAAAACCACCCACAGACAGCTGTTTCGACCTTAATGGGTCTCATCAGTGTGGGGTTGATTAACTGGGTATGCAAAGAATCTAAAGGATATGCCAACCATAAAACTGAGTTAAGTTATGGTGAGTACACACATACACACATACACACATACACACATACACACATACACACACACATACACACAACGCAAACTAGACATACAATCCCAAAATAAAATGGTATCTACTGTATATTACAACTTATATATAGACCCAATAGAAAACACATAAAATAAAAGAATATAAAGGCAATATACATGTATAAATATAAGAGTGTCTACTCAATAAAAAGTGCAATAAACATCACATATCAGCAATAGTGAAAATGTCCAAAAAAGGATATATCTTGACTTTGACAAAACCGCAGCTTCTTAAAGGATAACCTGCATCCATGTAAATCTATTGAGAAAGAAGAAAGAGAAGAGCGTGCCACATAGTGTAGGTCTGTAAAATATTTATTGCCAAAATATAAAAATAAGGTAGCACACTCACAAAGGGAGCTAGGTCATGCACATTTAGAGAGCGTTATCGCTGATGGATTGTACTCATCTGCAGGGAATCCCCCCCGCCTTGTCTGACCTCCAGGTTGTTAGTAATGGAATAGGATCCAGAAGTCCAATACAGCTCGCATTCCAATGTTCAAGTGCGCTACTATGTAGCAGTAGAGAAACAGTAGTGTCTCGTTACAAAGACTGTTCACAGGCACTCACGAACGTGATAACGTAGTCCTTCTATACCATCTGGGTCCCTACGCGTTTCGTTAGCACGTGAATTTGTCAGGGAGGGTAAAGTCTCTGATGTCCACAATGCTTAAGTATCCTAAGCGCAATCATTAGAATCATTTAGACATGATAGAATTTGCGGACTGTTGTAAGAGACAATAGTGCATGGAACATACACCATCGTGATAGTATTGAAAAAGAATACATTTTGAGAGTATATAAAAAACGCTATACTTGTATAAAACATTATTGTATATCATAAATCCATAATAGGAACACTAATAAATGCACAATATATTAACTTGATAATAGGTTAAACTACTACATCAATGAGAGACAAAAGCCACCATTGCCACTCATAAAATTAAAATTGTGAAATGAATGAAATTGATACTGAAAAATGTATAAAAAATTTTCTAGGCAGCTCTCTCTGCCGCTAAAACAAATCGCTGGTTTGGCCTTTTCAGTGGGTCGATCATCACGTCGCCGGCTACTCGCCCGTTTTGGGAATTGTGTTATGATGGGTAATCAAGGCGTTCGGAATACCGTGATAGCAACGCTCAAAAAACTGGCGAATGAAACGGTCAGGCAATTTATTTGTTAATGAACGCTTATAGCATAAGCCCCTCCCTATATGTTTTTAAGAAATTTGCTTTTTCTAATAAATACAGGGAAGTGCTATTTATGCATTAAACATAATTCATTTAAAAACTAGAAACCTTAGCTCCATGATCTGTGCACAGATGCAAATGTGTCTGTACAATAAATTACAGTGTACTGTGCAACTGGAATAGATAACCTCATGTTTCTACTTGAAGAGTAATGTTAACAGCAAATTAATTAACTCAAATTGTGGGAATTGATACAAAAAAAAGAGAATATATGTATTTTAATTGAGGCAAACACAATCCTAAAAAGAAAAAAAATCTAGCTGTTGCAATGGCCCAGTCAAAGTCCAGACCTCAACCCGATTGAAATGCTGTGGCTGGACCTTAAGAGAGCTGTGCATAAACAAATGCCAACAAACCTCAATGAACTGAAGCAACATTGTAAAGAAGAGTGGGCCAAAATTCTTCCACAACGATGTGAGAGACTGATCAAGTCATACAAAAAACGATTACTTCAAGTTATTGCTGCTAAAGGTGGTTCTACAAGCTATTGAATCATAAGGTGTACTTAGTTTTTCACACATGGCTTCTCCATTTTGGCTTTATTTTTGTTAAATAAATCATGACACGGTGTAATATGTCATGTGTTGTTCATCTGAGGTTGTACTTTCTTTTTCACACAACTATATATATATATATATATATATATATATATATATGTACCATCTTGGATACTGACTGGAATGGAAACTTCTCCACGAGCAATACACTTTGTACCGCACACTTTTTACAGTACACAAGCAAAATCAGCCTTGTCTTGAAAAAATGTACTCATTGGCTCTGCAAACAATAAATATAAATTCAGCAGAAAGAGTAACCGGCACACTTGTCAGGGCAACAGTTTGTCGAGCGGGAATGCATCAGCATTGAATACTATTCCATCAATAAATATATTAATATCTTCAGCACCAGCTGGCCTTCAGCATATGAAATGAATTGCAGGCATCTCTGTCACTGAAGATAACGCTATATTTTGCTTTAATCTGTCACTGTACAAAATAAATGAACTGACATGGCCACCAAGTACTGTGAGTTGGTTAACACCGTACATGTACTACCTGTCACCCTTTGCTTGCCTAAGAGAGAAGAAGCGTGTACTCTTCTGTCCTGCTGTAGAAGACTACTGTTGTAATCAGGCAATGTTATTTGACCGGATATTATTCATTCTTCATGCTTTTTGTTTTCCACACTGATTTTTTTAATTGTACAATAATAACATTATTGGAATAATCTCAAATAATAATGAAATGCTTTGAATCCAAAGCACCAGTGAGGAACCTTAAACGTTAGAAGACTTGATCACACAAAAAATACCTACATGTTAAATAAAAGGACTTGAATCACCAATTTACTGACATGTAATCAATGTTTCTGGAGATATGCAAATAAACAAAACGTGATTTCATGTCTAAGCGGGTTGTGTTTTATGTTTGTTTTCACAAACTGTTGTTTTTTTTGAGCCCTTAGGGGTCAAGTTGGGCCCACAATTGGGTCTGTGTATGAAGAAGTGGGTCGGCAGCGAAAAATTTGCCTTTCACATTTTCATTTCGCAATTCGCACCATGTGTGCGAAGAGTATTTAGATTGTTGTAGAATTTGGCGCATTTTTCCCTCTAATTGTACGAAAAACACTTCCTTCGCTATCTTTAAAGTGACGGAGGAAAACAACCCAGAAAGCCTTAACCAAAAGTAATGCAAGTTGCAAAGTTCGGCATACATACCATTTCCATGCCTGCGCCAACATGCAATTAGAACTGCACCCTAATATCCTTACACTTGCTCCATAAAGCCCAAATGCCATTGCAGACAGCGAGACATACACGTAAACGCGCACATAAGGCCAAGGACATAGTGCAGGGAGTAGCGCTGACGCTCATGCTCTCCTGCTTAAGCAGGAGATTTTTCTTGTCACTGCATGAGCGTCAGCGAGCGCTCTTGTGTGCCGGGTGGGAGGCTTTCGGGAGGCGGGCCTGGAGGTGGATTGGGAGGCGGGGCTAGCACGTCACGGTGCCGACGTCACGGACTGCGATTGGCTTCTGGCAGTCACGTGACCGGCCCTGCGCTTGCATGAGCGGCAAAATTTAAACTTGCCTGTCTCCTGCATTTCCACACGCCTGCGGAAGCGCCGTCTAAAGCCGCGCTGATAGGGATGATGTTTCCCCTCAGCGCGGCTGAGCGCGCCTCAGCACGGTCTTTTTGACCATGTCCGAGGCCTAAGAATACTTCATAGGCCCTGCCTGCTACAGATGTATTACAGCGTGATTTACATAATTATTTAGGGCAGGGGTGTGCAAAGTTCCTGGGCTGCGCCCCCTGCCTGGTAGCCCCAGTGCTCGCAACCCCCCCTCTCCGAGGTCAAGGCATACAAACGTGACCCCGCAGTCATTTAACGCGGGTTGCCATGGCGTAGCGTCACGCCACATGACCCCACTGCGTCATTTGACACCGCTTTGCCATGGCGATGCGTCGTTAAAGAGCCGGCAGAGTGCAGGTAAGGGAGTTAAAGCCTCCCCCGACATTTAATTTAAGTTTAGGACATGGTACATAGACCCTATAGTGGATTACAGGGAATCTTTTCAGATTTCTTTCTATGTAGCTGTGTAAAAATAACAATGAATATTAATTGGATTTTTATGTAGATGTGTTGGCCAAATAGTATTATGTTAGATAAGACCCAGCAGAGTTTTTCGCCATTGACCATATTTAGTAAGTGGTGCTACTCCATAAGACTCCTAGTGGCAGAAGACACCTTATAATAGCCTATTCAAGTCACTTAGCTAGAAGGTGTTTTATTGTATAGCACCCCTAAATAAATAAACAAGGACCATATGTATTAAACCCCATCACCTATGCACCCTGGACGTCCCTTGTACTGTAATGTGGCTCCACTTAAACGCTCCCCAAACTGCAAAATGACAAGTACTAAGCAAAACAAGGACCTCAAAATCATGATGCATTAACAAGGAGAGGTACAGGATATTCCAAATGGCTCTTTAAATGAGCTTAATAAATGAACAAGTCTTTGCCTGCACATACAGTATATTGTTATATATGGTAACGTGCAATGTTTTCTGCTTGTCATCCACAGGTAATACTAATGCCGACATCCAACAGTTCTAAGTTACCAGAGCTACACAAAATGGTCGTTCCCAAAAACAGCCAAGACACAGAATTGAAGATTAAATTGGCTGTAAGAATGGATAAACCACCTCATATGAAGCATAGCGGGTAAGGATAAACCAACATTGTATCACTAAATGTAAATTCATTATGTGATTTAATGCATGGGTTCTAATGCATATGAAATGTAAAAACATTTGTAATCCTATTTACCTGTAGTTGGTTCTTTTTGTTTGTTTGCATTTTGCCTGGTTCCATATACAGTACATATACTTGTAGTATTTTTTGTTCAACATAAACTACTATGTTAAACCTGTCACCCAATTTCAAGCATAGAGTAAATGAAAACAATTACTAACTTTCCTTTATTCTACGCATTTACAACGTGTATCCAGGCGTTTTTTGAAGTGAAACTTCTTTGCTGGCACCTAGTAAATTTTGATGGGACAAAACTCCTTCATGGACACGAAAATGTGTAATGCAAGGGATGTAAGGCACGCGCTCCCCCGCTGGCTAATCTCACAGCCGCTCACGCATGCGCAGAAGTGGCCAGTGCCATAAAACAGATGGGAATGAATACTGCAGCTCCATTTATATATTAAACAGAAACAATTACAATGTATAACCAATTAAATATGAAAATATGTAAGAAAATACAGCTACTAAATTAGACAAAAAATATACATCTCATGCAAACATAAGAAGCACTACATTCAAAGCACTGTCCTCCAAAAAAACAATTTATCTTATTTTTTTTAAAAAAATTTTTTAAGGACTCTCCCTTTATTCTCTCAGGATTTGAGCTTGAAAGGTATTTTTTTTAAAAGACGGGGTGTGTGCCGGGTTTGCGCGTTCTAAGTGAAACTTATTTGTGTTTTGTCAGTGAAATTGTATTTTGATTTTGAATTTTTTTATTTCGTTTTCCATAATAAAACATATTACATTTCAACAAAATACCAGTTTACAGTGATTACAATATTCCTTTACATTTAACAGTGCACTAAACAGTAAATAATATATTAAAATTACATATACTTTAGACAATGACAACAAAAAAGTTCCTTTTGTTGTTTCTGTGCTATATCTAAGGTTAACAGACATTAAATATGTTATTCTTTTTTATGTTTTAAGGTTAACAGATATTAGATATGTTATTATTGTTTATGTTTTTGACTGAATGAAAGACTTTAGAGAGTATAATTTAAATTTCAGTGACAAAACACAAAAGTTTCACTTGGGACGTACATGCTCGGCACACACTCCGTCTTTTTAGGGACTTCAGAGATTTGATCTCTGTTATATTGTAGGGAGGCCCATTACTTCTATTTACATTACTCTTTATTAGTTGTCTTTATCTATTTCCTGTGCTGTATGCTGCTCTCGCAGATTTCTAATACAGTGCTAGAAATCAGTTCAAACACAGAGTGAGGGCACAAAATGGGTGGAAGGAGAAGGTATAACATTGCTGGCAACTGCTTCAGGTACACACATTCATAGTCTCTATGCAACAAAGTGGCTCCCAGTGACTTCCAGGAAATTAAAGGAAAGGTGTTAGTAACCATTTTTAAGAAAAACTGAAATCAAAGTTGAACATGGTTTGAAAGCTCCTATAGTCTGTCAGCATTTTTGAAACCTGGTATTTGGAGGAAATATTGAATTAAAATGATGTCAGGTGCGTTAAGAAAATACCTTTGCCCACAGTGCTTCCTAACTACAGTGCTGAACTCGTTTTTATTTTTCTTCTTGGGGGAAAAAAAAAATACCTTATGCTGCTGGTGTTAGCGGCATTTGTGACTAGTTTTTGTAAGTTTGTTTTAGCTCTTCTAGTATTTGCATATTTCAATAAACATACAGTAAGTGAAGTGTCTCAGCTGCAAGCATTAGAACAAAGTGTTCAGATGTGGCAGTAATGTACGTGCGTTGGCTTCTATTTTTGCAAATATTTACATTTCATCAAACAGGAAATGCGGAAAACAAAATAAACCCTATGAAAAAGTTCAGAGTTCTTACACAAAGGAGTTACCCGGGAAGGTTACAAACATAGAAACTGGCAGAAGATAAGGATCATGTTGCCCACCTAGTCTACCCATTTTCCTATTTGTGGTGAAACAGACCCTATTAGATCCTTTACTTTCATATTTTGAATAACCCTATGTCTATCCCAATATTATATGTTGTTCCCTTACTGTAGTAGCTTCCACCACCGCCTCTGTTTGAAGGATGTTCCATGAATGCACCACACTTTCCACCAGTGGTGAAACTACTCTATGTGCAGCCGGTTTAGAAAATTAGTTCAAGTATATTTTAAACTTTCTTAAGAACGAAATGCAGGTGTGAAAGATGGGCCGTTATTAATATTAAAAATTGACTTTTTGCCAGTATCATAAAAATGCACCTCTGTGCTATGGGAAAAAAAATATCAAAAGAGAAAGTAAAAACTTAATCTAGATACTGAACATTTCTTAACTTCCTTCAAGTGAGAACACTCGTGTACCACGTCCGCTGTGGACAAAGCATGTTTTTGTAAGCCCAGCTCATTTCTCATCGTGCTCCACAGCTTGACATGTATCAGGCAATGAGATTTTATATTGACCGAAACACTTGACATGCAAGAGTTTGCTTCCTCAGGTGGTCAGTTCGCTGATGGTGAATACTCTGAAATGTTACCCCTAATAAAGCTATTTACAGAAGCACTTAAGCAGCAATTATACTGTTTTATTCACTAATCAGCTCGGATCTTGATATATGTTAGGCATGTAATTAATCTGGATCAGTGAATGAAAAAGGTACATTTACATATAAACTATATAGATATGTTTGTGTATGTGTATATATCTATATTGTGAATGCATATATAAATATATAATTATAAAAAAGAAAAATACACATATAGGGTATAGGTTCCATTTGGGAGCTACTAATTACTGAGTAAGAGCGTTATATATAAACAAGGAACACTAGATGGCGCTCAAACACTCTATCTAAGTGCAACAGTGCAGTAAACCGTGATGAATGAATCAATATATACCCGTGCAATCAAATAAGAATAAAAACACTCAAACCCTTCAAGGACTGTTTCAAGGTCCACTCTCAGAGCAAAAAAGGAAAAATCAGGGGAGCGTCAATATCTGAAAGAAAATAAATAAACTACCATAGTGCATAACGTTTCAAATAAACATATGAATGGTAGAACTCCAAAAAGAAAAATATGCTAGATCATGGATAAATTACTCAAAGGTCCAGTCATAGATAGTAATCAGGAGCAAAAAGGAGCAAAAATCGGGAGGTAAATGAACCCAGTAGAGAGACACAGAGCCAAGATAATAAAATGCCAAAAAACAATTTATCCGACAATCGTAAAATTCAAGGCTTACAGGATACCAGATGGTTAAGAGCGTTGGTTTTTAGGGTGATGGTCTTGTACCGAGTCGCGACCTCGGGGAACCCCACACACAGCCACCTCCTCCACCGCTCTCCGTCCTGTGCTGTTAGTCCAAGCCGACACGTCACTTCCGGTTTGCACTCGTGTAGTTGGCGCCACCGGAGCTTCAGCTGTAGATTGTAGACTGTCTCCCTCTGGATCTTACGTTGAGGGTTACGCTCTACGCGTTTCGCCGTGCAGGTTGACGGCTTCGTCAGGAGTACATTAACCCATGAAAGGATGTCTTATATACCTTCCATTATCACAATGACCTTTCCTCTCATAGGTCAAAATGCAATCAGATCTAAACAGTTGGGTAACTAATTATCATAGCCCGGTGAAGGAATTGGGGTGCTCAAACCCGCAGCAACTCCATCCAAAGGCATAAATATTAATAACCCCTGGAGATACCAATGGGAGTGGGTAGGCAGAATAAAGACATGTAGGTGTATGGGCTAAAAGTTCAAGGGATTGAACAGGTCTTTCTAAATGAAAGGGGAGGTGACTCACTCAACCTTCTGGACCGCAGAGAGGCATATTGGATATTTATGCTTCAGACTAGAACCCCCTGCGGTCTGAATGTAGAGTGGAATCTGAGTCACTTTCTTAAATAATTAAATAAAAACTCCTTATATCTGAAAATGCTGTAAAATCATAATATCAATGCTTATCCTATTGTCATCATTTTTTGACATAATAATGAGATCCTCATGCAGATGTAAAACAAAAATTACATGAATTATCCCATTGCTTAGCACTACGTTTTTGACAGTATTTTGTGTCAGTTTCTTTAATATATTGTGTCTTGTACTAGACCCGGACACACGGGTTGAGCCCTCACAATAGAGGTGGCATTGCCACAGATCAATACCTGAGCTTATGGTTTAGGGCTGTCATAGTGATTACCTTTAAGAGCCATTGATTAATCTACGGTCATGATTTGTAATAGATAATTGAGTAATCGCAGGAATAGCATAACTGATTCCTCTTCCCCTTTGGAAGACTCAGAAAAACAAGACACTATATTCAAGTCTTGCTGATCTGATTCATTTTGTTTTTAATCAATTTTATATTTGTATGTTAATTTTGCCAGTGTTTGTGCTGATAAGGATCCTAGATCCTTGATATATATTCACTTGTATGTCTTTGTTTAAGTGGGATCTGACTTTAGATTGGGCACCATTTCCAATAGGAGCTTAAAAGGATTTTGTTTATTTTATTTTTTAGCCTGCTCCTATTGTGACTTCAGTTAACACAATTTTTTCTCTCTCTGCCTGTCCCTTCCAGCTCACAGTGTGGCCGTGCGGGGCTCTGTGTGATTGGAGCTGTTCCGTCTGCCCCACACAGTTATTGGTGGCACAGCGGCGAGCTTCAGCCAATCGGAGCACTTCGTGACGTCACTCGGGGCGGGAGAGGAGGCTGAGAGTAAGGGAATAGCTTCTTGCCTTCACGGAGCACTAGGAGCATGCGCGGGCGTCATTTGGGGGCGGTATTTACCCACAATCCTATGGGTTGTTGGAGCGACGCTCCGTGTGACGTCACGCGCATGCGCGGTGGGTCCGCGACGCAATTATCCACAGATTTTTGTAATTTAACCATCAAACATCAGATATATAAGGTGCCCAGTCTAAACATATTCCATACTCCTTGATAAAGGACCTGTTGGTCTGAAACGCGTAGGAGGTCCCTGTCTGTGTCCCCCAAGGGGGTGAATTTGTCTCTCACCATGCTGCAATAAAGAAAAGTTTTTTTACTCCACACCTGGCTCCCTGGCTGTGCGCCACTCGTTTTTTTCTACTAATTATCATAGCCCTCTTACATAGTATAAATCTCATACATATATTATACAATTGATTTAAAATACAATCTTTAATGTAATTATTCTAATCTAAAATATCCTTTAGATACACATTTTAAAATAAACATTTGTAATATATAAAAATCCCCATAAATCTCTCAATCAAAGAAAAACGACGATTGTTGAATCTCAAAAGACAAAAGAAAAAACATTATCAGTACAGAGTAGCAATATAAAACATTAGCACGACTTTATTTCTCTTGTTATAAACATTCCCTTCAAAAAGTATCATAAACCTAAAGAAAAGCATTTAACTCAAAATCCACGTTTAAACCCAAAGGTACAAGTGATTTCAGAGTGAAGATCCAGAAACTTTCCCTCTTTTTCAGAGCAGTAATTCTGTTTCCACCTTTCCAGTGTGGTAACACTTGTTCTAATATAGTGAATCTGAGGCCTGATGTATCACCTCGTCTTACATTGCCAATGTGTTCAAGTACACGTGTTTTTCCAGACCAGTAAAAACACGTGTACTTGAACACATTGGCAATGTAAGACGAGGTGTAACCACACATAATTTGTCAAACCATTTTATCCATAAACATAATGGTGATACATCAGGCCTCAGATTCACTATATTAGAAGAGTAGGTACTTGCCGAATCAGGAGTGGAGAGTATCGGATCGTCGGGGTACTAGCCAAGGTCAGGACTGGAGACAGGAGAATGGTCGTTCGTAGCCGGATCAGGAGAGGAGAGGTGCAGAGTCCAACGTGAGTAGCAGGGTCAGGCAACAGCAAGACAAGGCAAGGTACCTGGAACTCAATGCAGCAAGGCACGGCGTCACACAAGACTATGCTCAGCAATGAGAGACTGAGCGAAGCAGGTATTTAAAGGGAGATCCTCCAATGAAGAGACAGGGCGGAACCAGGAAACGGAACCCCATAGGCTGCTGGTGCACGCTGGTGTGCCTTATGATGCAGTCTGATCAGGAAGGGAGGCGGGACTGAGCTCACGCCGACCCGCGCGTCACGGAGGTCAGGGGGCGGAGTCCGGTGCGCAAGACTCTCCCACGCCGGTCCTGTCCGTCATCGGGGCGGGGGCGGAGACCGGACGTGTTTCAGAGGGGAGGCTGGACGAGCGCAACCGCCGATTGCCAGAGCAGGGGGCGAAGCTAGAACCCGCGGAGGGGCAGACAGACCGCGCAAGATGCGCGCGCAGCAGGGACATGAGACTGCGCTTCCTGAGTGCCCGTCACAGCAGCAGGTTTGAGGTGAGGAGACGGTCTCCAGCCGCCGGGATTGCGAATCCTCACAATAATCAAGGCTCATTGTTTGTACTTCAAACATTTCTGGCGCCCATCATTATTTCACCCGCATACATGCTCAGTCTGCGCAGATCCAGCACCCTGACAAGGTAACAGAGACTGCACTAACCTATATATAATATTTGCGCATGTAAACTCCTTTAGTACCGGGAAGGAGGGACACACACACACACACACACACACTAGCTGTACCTGGCATAACATACACCGATCTAGGAGATCTGAAAGGTAAATAAACATAGGAGATCTGAAAGGTAAATAAACATTACTCTTTGATTTCACCCCTCCCTTTGTGGTCTCTTGTTCCCTACCTTACTCTCTCCTTCTTCATGCCCTGCTCCTCTTTGCACTCTCTCCTCCCCTCTCTTTGCACTCCCTGCCTTACTGTGTCTCTTCTTCTCTGTGCACAATACAGTCCATCCTCTCATATTGATTTCATCTGTCTCCTCCTCTCCTTGCTGTGTCTCTGTTTCATCCTACTTACCTTGCTATCTGTCCTACCCTCTCTTTGCACTCACTCCTGTCCGATGTGCACACTACTGTCCATTGCCTGCTCCTCGTCATCCTTCTGTCGCCTCCTCTCCTTGCTGTCTCTCACCCTGTCTCCTCCTCTCCTTGCTGTCTCTCACCGTGTCTACTCTCCCCTCTATCATGCCCTATTCTTCTTTGCACTCTCTCCTCCCCTCTCTTTGCACTTCTTGCCTTACTCTGTCTGCTCATCTCTGTGCATACTATACTTTCTCCTCTTCTTGCTGTCTCCACTGCCATTTAAATCCCCTCCCCCAGTGTTTCCTGGGTGAGTGAGAGGCACCCAGTCTATCACAGGGAGATATATATAAAGGAAATAGGAAGGAAATCCCTGCCCAGAGCATTGTTCCAGAACTTAAAATCTAAGTGGTATCTTGGGAGACTAAGTACAGTAGAGGGCAGTGCTTGGTCACAATAGTTGGTAGGTAGCAACTTTAGGTGTGTAACAGTAGCCCTGAGTGCAGACTATTGGAATGCTTATTTTGAGAGATGAGTTTTAAGGTTGGTAGGTATTGAATTAGATGGGTTAATACAATTAGCAAGGAGGCGTGGATAAAAGCATGTGTATATATGGCTGGCCCAGGATTAACCAAAGCACCAAGAAGGAGGAGGAATAGAGAGAGGAGGTGAATAGATGATTTGTAGGGGCGCTTTATATTGAGGGGTGTAGAAGTTGTTTGAAAAGGTGTGTAAATAGGGGTGCAGTGTCTGTGCAGGCATAGGTGGAGGGAAGGAGAGAGGAAGAGATGTGGAAGTTGGAGAGAACAGAAAAGTGAGTGAGGAAACCGCAAATAGAAAATACAATAGGGAGGACATATTGAGATGCAGGGAGTGAGGTAGGCGTAGAAAGTTCCCCAGGTATTGGAGGAGGTGACATAGGTGTATAAATCAGGCCTGGGCGGGCAGTGTATTACTGAAGGTTACACAGCAGCTTAGAAAGTGTGTCTGTAGATGTGAAAATAATTGTCAGAGCATTTGGAAAGCCAATTGCTCACAGTTGCAGTGTTGATGAGGAAGTGCAGAGTCCAGTTCTTGTATTCTTCACCTCCAATTCAATTACGGGTACCATAGAGACCGTGGAGATTTTTCAATAGTTCAATTCCTCCGGCATCAGTATGCTGATGGTGAAGGACCTTTTTGTCACCAAATGTAATAACATGTTTCTATATTCAAATAAGCATATTCATATTTGTAGCGGAGTTGTAGTGGTATCCTGGATAGCAAAAGATCTGAAAAATAATTTGCATATGTAGCCGGCAAGAGACAAATTGTAGCAGAATGCTAAAAATAGTCACAGTTAAGAAAATGTACATACTCTTGTTACCATGTCAATAAAAAAAGACTACTGGATACTGAGAGTAGCTACAGTATGGAATGCACTAGTCAATAATGGCCTCTAGATACGAGTATCATCAAATTAGACTGAACCTTCATGAATGATAGAAAAGGACCCATGAACATTCAGGGCATACTCTAATGGTCACTAAAACCGTGGTTCACTCTGGTCTAGCTAAGGTAAAACCGTTAAATGTAACCAAAGGACACATCTTGGGATATACAGTAGGTAAGGGGAGGACATGAATACAAGCACAAGAGAGTGGTATTGCTTAAACAGCCTGACATTGGGTATGTGCATTAACAGAATATTAGTGTCAGCTTTGGAAGATGTCAGCTGTGGATGATCTGTAGTAACAGACTGTCCAAGGCATTACACATTGTCCGCTAACAATTGTCAGGACATGAATGGAGGTTTTGTTAGAGATGAGTAACAAATGTTGTCAAATGTGGGCCACATGGGGTCCGTTATATGTTGTTGGGCATAATGTGAAATGGTTTACTGAGATATAAATGAAATACTTTGTTATAGAAACAGACTGACAGGGCTATCAGTTCAGACAATATAGTTACCAAGACCTCATAATGCTTTTGTCCCCTTCCTGAGATAAATCTCTTAAGTTTATGGATGGTCAGAGTTCACATGTAGATCTATAGGTAAGGTGTTGTCCCAATAATAAGTTAAAATTTGCAACATTAGACAACCTGATTTCAGGTACATGTATTAACAAACAATAGCATTCGGTTCAGCCAAGTATCCTCTGAGAGCAATCTGTAATAACAGATTGTCTAAGAGGTGGGACACTGTGAACTGAGAGAAATCAGGATGAAAATATGTGGCCATATGTGGGTTGCATTTGAAAAGTTCATGCGGGTACCACATGCTTCCTCTACCTATCTCACCGTCTTCTCTCTTCTAAACATTCGGCAATTAGAGTTATCACGAGTGCTTTTATCATCACTCACACGCTACGAATAAGTCTTTTGTCAATAGCAAGGTTCAAAGAACTTACGGTAACTGGTTACAGCGTTTAACCTTACATAGTATAGTTTATTGGATATTTGTTGTTTCCCTCCGTGTACGGTTTTAAGGCTAGTATTTGAAAAGCAATTAAATAGATCTTCTATTATCCAAATGCTACAAATAATTGATGAGCAGCTGCATGTCTGTGTTTTGGAAATACACATTTTGTTATGAGGCATGTTACTGCTTTTCACATGTAGAACACAACCTTAAAATACTGTAATTAATATACTACAATGAGAGGCATGGCAGCGTTAATTGATTTTAACAGCAAGTGTGAATGATAAATTAGATAAACAAAAGACTTGTATAGGATTTATAAATATTTTTTTAGTAGGTTTTATTGGCTAATCTTGAACAATTTTGAAAATACACAAGGTCAATATCGTCATAAAGAATAAAAAGGAAATGTAGAAATGTTGTTTTGAAAGATGCAATCTATATTTTTTAATTGATATCACCTTTTCATAGGTCTTTTCGCACTGCCTTCTGTAATTATTAGCTATCGTGTTGATACTATCTCTCCAAGAAGACCTCTTATTTTTCAGGAGTAGAGAGGGTAACAACGGCCTTTCATTACTTTCATTTGAAGGAAAGGTTTGGCTGACTACTGTTTTTTGTATTGTGTGTAAAGCGAGATGAAATATGTATCAATTTTATTTGATTCAATTTATTTTCCAGATTAATAATTGACTTGTATTTGTAACAATGTAACCACTCTAGTCGTAACAATCACAGTTTTGTTAGGACATTGGATCCTCTACAGGGTGACATCACTTCTGCTTTCACAGCTTTCACTTCCTGGACATTGTACACAAGTTTTAAGAGCATGTAGTAAAATATATAATTTAGGAATATATTTACATATTAGCGTCTGACTACGTACAAGCAATAGACTCCTCCATTTTGGTTCCAAGCTCCATTTTTTTTTAAAATCAAGACACAGCCCCACTTTGATTTTGACATCATGGATCCAATCTTATGTTTCTTATAGAGCCAGGGTGGGCAACTCTGTCGCCATTCGCCACTTGTGGCGAATTGGCAGTGAAACTGTGGCGAACAGGGCTGCCGGGACTCCCTGATGGGGGGGGGGGGGTATTCTAACTTTCCTAACAGGCGGCAGGGGGAGATGATATGCAGCGGTGGAAGATGGTAAGCTGCGCGGAGATGGTATGTGGCACCCGGCTGAAAGTATTAGCCGGTAACATAATTACTTGTGAGAGTCAAAGCAGGACTGCAGGGGAGGTGCGCCATCTAGCAGCCTGACCCGGAACTTCCTGTCTGCTGCTACCTCACGGCTCCTCTCTCCGTGCTGCTCCTGCTCTGACTCAAGAGATTCTACTACCAGACAAGGTAGGCATGGATGGGAGGACTGGGAGAGATATGAGTGGGTCAGGGAGAGATTTGAGGGGAGATTGGATAGATGTGAGACATGTGAGGGGCTGGGTGAAATGTGAGGGGGCTGTGAGAGATGGGAGGGGGCTGTGAGAGATGGGAGGGGGCTGTGAGAGATGGGAGGGGGGCTGTGAGAGATGGGAGGGGGGCTGTAAAGAGATGGGAGGGGGGCTGTGAGAGATGGGAGGGGGGCTGGGTGAGATGTGAGGAGGGCTGGGTGAGATGTGTGGAGGGCTGGGGGCTGGGTGAGATGTGAGGGGGCTGGGAGAGATGTGGGGGGGTGAGGGGCTGGGAGTGATGTGAGAGGGGCTCTGGTCTTTACCCCCCTTTCCCCCCCCCCCCCCGCCCACATGCAGTGCTGTTCAACTGAATAAAAACATTTTTTTTAAAAACATAAATATAATACATAAACATAAAACATCTCCCCCGTCTCCCTTCCCCCTCCCCCCCCTGGTGGGAGATAATCTTTTACTAAAAATTTTGAATCCCACCACTGGGGGGGGGAGAGGGGGTGCTTGATGATGGGGGAGATCAAGGGTGCTGAGGAAGATGATGAGGGGGAGTTAAATGAGATGGTGATGAGGGGGGTTAAATGAGATGGTGATGAGGGGGGTTAAATGAGATGGTGATGATGAGGGGGTGAGGAGATGATGATGAGGAGGGTAGTGGTGGCGTAAAGGGGGTGAGAGGATTAGGGGGGTTGCGGTCTGAGGGCGTGCGCTTGCTGTGCCGTGCGCGCGCATGGCAGTTATAGTTGGCTGAGGTTAGGGCAGGGAGCGTGGAACCGGCCGACAGGGGGAAAGATGAGGAAAATAAAGATTTTACGCCGCTACCACCACTGAAATGTGTGTGTGTGTGTGTGTGTGTGTGTGTGTGTGTGTGTGTGTGTGTGTGTGTACGTACAATGTTGATAAATAATTTATTAAAGCATTTCTTTATTTATTTCAAACGTATTTATAACACACACACACATACATATACATACACACAGTACCTCACTCGCTCACAGCATACACACAAGAAGCATGCGTCACGTGCACGCGCGTTCGCACGGGTGCACACACTATAGAACGGCCCTGAGAATTTATAAACTTGTTCAAACAGTGTGTGTTTAAAATGTTCGCATGTGCAACATAACACCTCAATTTATACATTGTGTGGCTATTTTCACTTCTAATTTGCCACAACTGTGGCTACATTGAAAAATAGGTTGCCCACACCTGTTATAGAGTTTGTATCTTCATTTTCCCCATCTCTGACTGTGGTTTCATTTCTCAGCCTCTTGCCCTGATTATTAATATTTCTCTACATGGGGCGGTGGGGGAGACCTTCTGGCTGTGGATGTTGCTGTAGGCAGCAGTAGTCAACCTGCAAGGAATTAAATTCTGCTCTTTCTAGACTAATTGCAGGTACTGGAGAGAAGGGAGAGTTTGTCAGCCTGGAGTTGGCAATTAGTCTGTTGGGCGGCTTGTGGGATACTGACCAGCATAATTGGGAGTCCTCTCCCTGTATTGTTGCAATGCCATGCATGAACATTTAGCTCATTAGATGGGTGCCAATAAATGTCCCACTTTTCAATTTATATTAAATAGTCCACGGTCGTCTCACAATTTATTCAGAGACAAATAGAACATATCTTCCACAGCATCATTTCAGTCCGTTACATCAGGTTTTAAGGTATATAGAATGTAGTGATAGAGTGGAGAATCCTTGGCTTGGTTGTTCTTAGCTTGGTGGTGTTAAATGATTCTAAAATTCTATAAATCCCAATACAATTTGTATACATTTTTCCTTATCCAGTCTTAACATAGTGCAAAACACAGGTGATTGCTTTTAATTATCAACATTAGAACACTGGCTCTTCATTTAGCAATATTAACTTTGATTTACAAAACCCTCTTTGTTCTGTCACTAATAACTATGACATAGTATTAACTGTGTTCCTAATCTTTTAAAACTGATCTCTATTGTATTGTCTTACTACTTACTAACTATTCTTTGAGTCCAAACTCAAGACCATATACTATTCAGCATAATAAAATCATGATAAATTCTTAATTACAATAAAACATTGCTATACCTGCCTGTCTTCAGACTGTTATCTTCTTATCTTTGCAGGGGCTGCTAATAATTTTCCAATATAGTTACATAGTTACATAGGTGATGAGGTTGAAAAAAGACGTAGGTCCATCAAGTTCAACCTATGCTAAATTTAGACAACAGATACTTTATCCTATATCTATACTTACTTATTGATCCAGAGGAAGGCAAACAAAAAACCCCATTATGGAGAAACATTAATTCCTTCCTGACTCCAAGAATTGGCAGTCGGATTAATCCCTGGATCAACATCCTTCCCATGTATACTTATTTGTTATATCCCTGTATACCTTTCCCATCTAAAAAGATGTTCAACCTTTTTTTGAACAAATCTATTGTATCTGCCATCACAGTCTCCATGGGTAATGAATTCCACATTTTAACTGCCCTTACTGTAAAGAACCCTTTCCTTTGTTGCTGGTGAAATTTCCTTTCTTCCAATCTCAAGGGATGGCCCCAAGTCCTTTGTACTGCCCGTGGGATGAATAGTTCTTTTGAAAGCTCCTTGTACTGTCCCCGAATATATTTGTATATAGTTATCATATCCCCTCTTAGACGCCTCTTTTCTAATGTAAATAAATCTAATTTAGCTAGCCTCTCCTCATAAGTTAGAATGCCCATCCCCTTTATTAATTTGGTGGCTCTTCTCTGCACTCTCTCTAGTTCCATAATGTATTTTCTTAGGATTGGTGCCCAAAATTGTACTCCATATTCAAGGTGTGGTCTTACTAATGCTTTGTAAAGGGGCATAATTATGTCTACTTCCCTTCCATCCATTGCCCGTTTGATGCAAGATAAGATCTTGTTTGCCTTTGCAGCTACTGCATGACATTGGGCACTATTGCTAAGCCTGCTGTCTACAAGCACTCCTAAATCCTTCTCCATCAAGGATTCCCCCAATATATCTCCATTTAATTTATAAGTCGCCTTTTTATTCTTGCATCCCAAATGCATAACCTTACATTTATCTGTATTAAACCTCATCTGCCATTAACTGCCCACGTTTCCAGTCTCTCCAAGTCCTTCTGAAGAGAAATTACATCCTGCTCTGATTCTATTACCTTACACAATTTAGTATCATCACCAAAGATGGAGACTTTGCTCTCGATCCCAACCTCAAGGTCATTAATAAACAAGTTAAAAAGCAGGGGTCCCACTACCGATCCCTGAGGTATTCCACTCACGACTTTAGCCCAACCTGAAAAAGTTCCATTTATAACAACCCTCTGTTGTCTGTCCTTTAACCAGTTTTCAATCCAGGTGCATTTATTATTACTTAGTCCAATTTTCTTTATTTTGTACACCAACCTCTTGTGTGAAACCGTATCAAAAGCCTTTGCAAAATCTAAGTAGACCACATCAACTGCATTACCCTGGTCTAAATTCCTACTTACCTCCTCAAAGAAACAAATAAGGTTAGTTTGGCAAGATCTATCCTTCAAAAATCCATGCTGACTATTACTAATAATTTTGTTTTCCATTAGGTATTCCTGAATATTATCCCGTATTAAACCTTCAAGAAGTTTCCCTACTATTGAAGTCAGGCTTACAGGTCTGTAATTTCCCGGTTGTGATCTAGCTCCCTTTTTAAATATAGGTACCACAACGCCTTCCTCTTCTTGTCCATTTCCTCCCCTATCTGTTTATTTAACCACATTGGTTTTGACTTATTTCTTTTATACTTATTACCCAAGAGTATACACTGATAAGTGTGCTTTTCTAACAATGTTTTAAAGACTGCCCATTTATCTTCTACATTTTCCCTGCAAAAACATCATCCCATTGTATTACTATTAGATTAGACCTCAGTTTATTAAAATCTGCCTTTCTAAAGTTTAAAGTCTTTGTTGAACCCAAGTAATCTGTTTTTTGATAATTTATTTCAAATGAGACCATGTTACTGCTGCGACACATCTTATTCTTACATTTGCCGCCAATTGACCGGGGCTTTACTCCGGCTGGCGCTGAAACTAGACCGCCCGCCAGCCGCATCTCCTCCGTGCACCCCCTCCACTCGCGCGCATTTTTCAGCCCCTTCCCGACCCCCTGGCTGCTCCTGCTGTGCCTCTTCTGCTTCCCCGTACCCCCGCTTACCTTCTGGGGATGTCGGGGAAGCCGGGCGCGCCACGTGGCAGTGACGTCACAGTGACGCACGGACATGCCACGTCACGCATACTGACGTGCGGGCAATGTTAGAATAAGATGTGTCGCCACTGTATGATCACTGTTACCCAAATGTTCCAGGACTTGAATATTTGTTATTACTTCTACATTGTTTGATATGACCAAATCCAAAAATGCCCCTCTCCTGGTTGGTTCCTCAATAATTTGGGTCATATAATTGTCTTTAAGCACCCGCAAAAACCTGTTTCCTCTTGTTGTAACGCTAATCTCATTGCCCGAGTCTATGTCTGGATAATTAAAATCCCCCATTATGCAAACATGACCCAGTTTTGATGCCTTTTCCATTTGCAAAAGTATTTTAGCTTCCTCAATCTCACAGATATTTGGTGGTTTATAGCATATTCCCACAAACATTTTCTTTATACTTTTATCTCCACTGCTAATTTCTATCCACACAGTCTCTACATTTTCATCATTCCCTTCATAGACATCATCCCTTATAATAGGTTTTAGATCCGGTTTAACATATAAACATACAGGCATACCCCGGTTTAAGGACACTCACTTTAAGTACACTCGCGAGTAAGTACATATCTCTCAATAGGCAAACGGCAGTTCACGCATGCGCCTGTCAGCACGTCCTGAACAGCAATACTGGCTCCCTACCTGTACCGAAGCTGTGCACAAGCGGGGAGACTATAGAGCCTGCTACACATGTGTTATGTACATCAGTTATGCACATATATGACGATTGCAGTACAGTACATGCAACGATAAGTGGGAAAAAGGTAGTGCTTCACTTTAAGTACATTTTCGTTTTACATACATGCTCCGGTCCCATTGCGTACGTTAATGCGGGGTATGCCTGTACTCCACCTCCCCTTCTACAGTATTTGTTCGATCCTTCCGAAAAAGAGAATAACCCTCTAAATTAACTGTCCAGTCATGAGTTTCATCCCACCATGTTTCAGTAATGCCTATGATATCATACTGCTCCCTTGCAGCTATTAATTCAAGCTCCCCCATTTTATCTGTCAGGCTTCTTTCATTAGCAAGCATGCATTTAAGTTTTTTTTCAGCCTGTACTATTATCTTATCTGCTCCTTCCTTTCTGCTCCCACTTGGTTTAGTCGTTAGAAGTTTTCTAGTATTATCTGTATTTACTATGGGTGTCCCACTGCTTATAATTTCTAACTTAATACTAAATTACTTATTTTAACTAGTTACATGCTGAATATATATATATAAGTATACAGTATAAACAATATAATATAATTATTTAGGCTTGAAATCATCCTATCTTCAATGCATACAGTACATTTATGGATATTTTTAGGTCAGATAAGTAATTTTGCAACCTACTGTATAAAGGATCCAGGTGACCAATATTGCGTCTATAACATTGCATGGTACAAAAAGTGTTAAAGAAGCCATTTGATGTTAAAAGCATGTTTGGGTATAATTTAGTTTGATGCAAATTCCAGTAGTGCTGATCCAGCATTATCGCACTGAAATACCCATTGAAGCTTCCGTTTATCAAAACTGAATTCATAAAGCTGGTAATGGTTGATAACTGAAATGAAAACAAAGGGACTGAAAACGCACTACTACCAAATAAATAAAGTACCCACAGAATGAACATGTGTATTACAGGCGCTGCTCCCTGATTTGAAAGTAGACGCTTATAACCAAAAAGAGTACTGTACTGCACTGTATTGTGTTTAGCTATACTAGGGCTCGTTATAGGCATGTGCCTTATTATTGAAGATACACATAGGAGCCTTTAGTATTACTATACTGTTTATTGTACATATTAGCATTGACAATGTTCATTGGAGACGGTCCACTACATGTTTTTTAGTGCTTTCATTAAAAATCAGTCTGTTCTGTCCCTTTCAATTGCTTGTTCAATAAATATATATATTTTTGTACCCACTTCAGAGTGCCCCTTGGAGTTTCTGTAAGTCCTGTTCTGTGGGACTTACAACTTTCTCTTTTTGGTTATAAATAGTTGATAACAGGTCTGAAATATATTCTCTTGATGACAGTATGGTGTTGAGATGTAACATTACTTTGCATTAAGAGCAATGATGGTATTTCATTGCAAAAAAAAATATCTTGAATTTTTTTTCCTATCCTTGTTTTTAATGTACTGTGCATACAGTTTCTCAAGCCATACAAAGTATTTTTCAGAATATGCAAATAAGGTAAGACATTAGTTCAGCCTCAGTGGACAAAATAAACATATTTTTCTGTATTTTGAAACATTCTGTGTTTCTGCATGATTTTCTTCACCATGCTGATGATCGCTGATTGATCGCTGTGTGATAGAAAAGCATTCACCCACCTGCATTGGCATCTTAAGAGTGATGCATTTAAAGTGATCATTTTAAGTGACAATATATAGTTAGACTATAGTTTGACTAGAGGTGACTGGGGACTTCATCATTCTACTAACTCTTCTACTCAAGGCAACACACGGTGAGATTATGTGACCACACTATGATCCCATGCTTGTTAACCTGCATATTTTAACCCCCCACCCCTTTACAACTTATTTCACTGCAGCCTCTCCCAAAACTGACTGCACAAAAATACCTCACACACCCACTCTAACCCTGAATTGACTCCAGCATTGCAATGCAGCAAAACATTAGACAAGGAACAGGCACACGCCTGCTGTTTAGTCTACACACACTCACTTTGCTCACAACAGCTCCATGCAGCACTGCCTACCTCTGGCATAATGAGCCTGCTATGTATCTTAATGTTTTTCTTTCTCCTGGCCTCATGGAGATGTTACTCTTTCTTTACACTACAAACTCCTCCCTCCTGGCCCACACCCAACATCACCATACACCCTGGACTACTCAAAAGCCTTGCACTATCTACTGAATGTTGGTGGAGAACTCTAAAAACCAGCACACCAACCACTGCTCACTCAAATTGCAAACACCACAAATTTACAACTTGCAAACAACTACCCAAATTTCTACTCATACTATTACTCTCTTTAGCAGGTGATATTGAACCTAACTCAGGTCCTCCCATTTCAGCTCTGTCCCATGCCCCTGAGAATTCCACCTTTAAATTCCAAAAAGGGCTATCTGTCGCCCATATAAATATCCGGAGCCTGCTGCCCAAACTGGACGAACTAAGGGCATGGTGCCTTATCCATAAACCCAAAGCCATCGTTCTTACAGAAACATGGCTAACCCCTAAAACCCCTGATGCAAATATCGCCATTCAGGGATACTCCGTTTCTAGGAGAAATAGGTCAAAAAGAGGAGGAGGGGTGTTATTTTATATTGCAGACACCTTACATCAATCGCCGTCATCACGTCATAGGGGCGGGACATGTGCTTGCGATTGGAGCGCTTCCATCCCCAGTAGCTCCTCACATGGGGCAGCGCTATTCTAGCACTGTGTACATATGTTTTTAACCAGCAAACGTACCCCTGGCTGTTATATTTGAGCACCCTGCATGTAGCTGAAGGTGCCCAGCCCCTTCCAAAGAGGTATGGTTGCTACTACGGATGAATGTATTTCTCGATCCAGATCTATGGATGTTACATATAAACAGGAACTACTTGTGCACTGTTATAGCAGCTACTGATTCTGCCGGTTTCTTATACTGCACGCATACATGCCATTTCACGAGCCATATCTATGGATGTTACATGTAAACAGGCACTACTTGTGCACTGTTATAGCAGCTACTGATTCTGCCGGTTTCTTATACTGCACGCATACATGCCATTTCACGATCCATATCTATGGATGTTACATGTAAACAGGCACTACTTGTGCACTGTTATAGCAGCTACTGATATTGCCGGTTTCCTATACTGTACGTATACATGATCCTACGGTTTATTTAGTCTTGTGACACCTGGCATACGCAGGTGCTCATTGTGACTACTAACCACAGAGCGCATCTGTCCACACCCTAATTGAGGGTATTATTGATTATACCACTTACCATCCTTACAATTGTGGTAGGGACAATAGTGTCACTTTAGCCTATTACTTGGGCAGTTGTGTGGTGACTATTTACATCATAGTCACCAATTGGGCCACTTGGCCCCTCTATATGGCACTTATGCTGCTATTTCTGTTCCTTGGAGTACAGACAGTATAGCGACCACTATCAAGTATACATTCGTCCTATTTTAATTAGCTGTATACTGGCTCATAAGAGTATTTCACTTGATCCACAGCGTTCCCCTATATTTTAATCATTCTGAGTTACGACTCAAATAAAGTTTATTTAATTCACTCACTCCTCTCATTCATCACATGGTTCTTAGGTACACCTGTTTCATATAGTGTGTGAGTGCTCCCCTTGGGGTTCTTTTTCTCTTGTTGCCATTAATTAGTCATGTAGCAGGCGCAATACTAGAGGGGGTTGGGCATGCTCTTAATTTCTAAAAGTAATGTGTGCAGAGTAAAACAAGAGCAGACAGATGTAGCAAAGCTTATTGTGTGCAGCAGTCATAGCACCGAAAGTTTTAATGCTACGCGGGGACCCGTTCAGGAGTATGGACCCCCCACAACTCCATTGCGGCAGACAATGTTTCCAGAGCCATGGACTTGTGCTTGTTCGTCCGCTTCGCCGGAGACAGTAAGTCTTGCTACATCTGCAGGTACATTATAAAGAAGTAAACAATTTGCAAGGCATACAGCAGTCCAGAGCAATATTCTTGAAGTGGCAGCTACTGCATATTCTAATTTAACTGCGAAGCTCTGTTACATCAGCTAAAGTTGAACCAGAAGGAGATGCATACTATTAATGTAATGGTGTCATGGCCGGGAGAAGTCTGCAGTGCATTGCATACTGTAGCTGCAAAGGGGATAAAGAGAGAAATGAAGATAGTGTGAATCATGCTCATATAACGACGTAACATTTGTGGTCAGTAAGTTGGAGTTTAGGCAGTCGTGACGTTTCTTAAACGTGTAAAAAATAAGTGGCAGTAATCACATTCATTGGAACACTTAATATGGTGAGTCTGGAGAGGTGAAGCTAAATGAGAGAAAGCTTGTGCTATTATTAAAAGGTGCATGGTGGCAATAATCAGTGGTCGACAAATCACCAAAAAATCTACTCGCCGAACAAACAAAATCTACTTGCCACCTAGTCCCGCCCCCGGCCCTGCCCTAGTCCCGCCCCCAGGCCCGCTTAAAAAAAATCAAATAAAATAAATTGAATAAATTCCTAGTAAGAACAACATTCGTTTTTGACATAAGTTTATTTATTGTATTACATTATACTACAATTAGTCCTTGTTACGTGTGTGTGTGTGTGTGTGTGTATGTGGAATCTTACCTGATCCGCAGTCCAGATACCCTCATTCCAGCAATGTTATATGTTGGAGGGGAGGTGTTCCTTACCTGTTTTCTGGGTTAGGGGGGATTCCGATGTCTCCCGTGTGAAACTTGAGAGTCAGATCTGGAAGAAAGCAGTATACTGTAGGTTATTTCGGTGTAGGTATATGCCAGTTAAGATATATAGGGTAAATAAGATATTCAGGTCCAGAGTGTGAGATAGAGACAGTGTGAGAGAGAGAGACAGTGTGTGAGAGAGAGACAGTGTGGGGGTGAGAGAGAGCAACAAAAGAGAGAGTGTGAGAGGGTGTGTGTGTGTGAGAGTGTGTGTGTGTGTTAGAGGGTGTGTGTGTGTGAGAGGGTGTGTGTGTGTGAGAGGGTGTGTGTGTGAGAGAGGGTGTGTGTGTGAGAGGGATGGGGAGAGAGAGAGGGTGAGGGGGAGAGAGAGAGAGAGGGTGAGGGGGAGAGAGACAGAGATGGTGAGGGGGAGAGAGAGAGAGGGTGAGGGGGAGAGAGAGAGGGGGAGAGAGAGAGAGAGAGAGGGGGAGGGGGAGAGAGGGTGAGGGGGAGAGAGAGAGGGGGAGGGGAAGAGAGAGGGGGAGGGGGAGAGAGAGGGGGAGGGGGAGAGAGAGGGGGAGGGAGAGAGGATGAGGGGGAGAGAGAGAGAGAGAAAGGGTGAGGGGGGGAGAGAGAGAGAGAGAGAGAAAGGGTGAGGGGGGGAGAGAGAAGATGAGGGGGAGAGAGAGAGGGTGAGGGGGAGAGAGAGAGGGTGAGGGGGAGAGAGAGAGGGTGAGGGGGAGAGAGAGAGGGTGAGGGGGAGAGAGAGGGTGAGGGGGAGAGAGAGAGGGGGAGGGGGAGAGAGAGGGTGAGGGGGAGAGAGAGAGGGGGAGAGAGGGTGAGGGGGAGAGAGAGAGAGGGGGAAAGAGAGAGGGAGAGAGAGAGAAAGGGTGAGGGGGGGGAGAGAGAGAAGATGAGGGGGAGAGAGAGAGGGGGAGAGAGAGAGGGGGAGAGAGAGAGGGGGAGCGAGAGAGAAGGGGAGAGAGAGAGTGAGGGGGGGAGAGAGAGTGAGGGGGAGAGAGAGGTAGAGAGAGGGTGAGGGGGAGAGAGGGAGAGAGAGAGAGTGAGGTAGAGAGTGAGGGGGAAAGAAGCTGAGGGGGGATGGGGGGAGAGAGAGAGGGTGAGGGAGGGAGAGAGAGAGAGAGTGACTTGTGTGAGAGAGTGACGTGTGTGAGAGAGTGACGGTGTGTGTGAGAGTGACGGTGTGTGTGAGAGTGACGGTGTGTGTGAGAGTGACGGTGTGTGTGAGAGTGACGGTGTGTGTGAGTGACGGTGTGTGTGAGAGTGACGGTGTGTGTGAGAGTGACGGTGTGTGAGAGAGAGAGAGGGGGCGTGTGAGAGAGAGGGTGTGTGTGAGAGAGAGGGTGTGTGTGAGAGAGATAGGGTGTGTGTGAGAGAGAGAGGGTGTGTGAGAGAGACAAGTTTGAGACACAGGGAGGGTGGGTGGGTGAGACAAGGTTGAGACAGGGTGGGTGGATGAGACAAGGTTGAGACACAGGGAGGGTGGGTGGTTGAGACACAGGAAGGGTGGGTGGGTGAGACAAGGTTGAGACACAGGTAGCGTGGGTGGGTGAGACAAGGTTGAGACACAGGGAGGGTGGGTGAGACAAGGTTGGGACACAGGGAGGGTGGGTGGGTGAGACAAGGTTGAGACATATTTGAGACAAGGTTGAGACACAGGGAGGGTGGGTGGGTGAGACAAGGTTGAGACACAGGGAGGGTGGGTGAGACAAAGTTGAGACACGGAGGGTGGGTGGGTAAGCCACAGGGTGGGTGAGTTGGTGAGACACAGGGACACTGGGTGGGTGGGTGAGACGCAGGGACACTGGATGGGTGGGTGAGACACAGGAAAGGTGAGTGGGGAAGGTTGGTTGGTGAGACACAAGGACACTGGGTGGATGAGACACAGGGATGCATGGTGGGCAGCAGGGGGGCATGTGAGTCGGGGGGGGGCTATGAGCGGCATGGGGAGGAGACTGTCGGCGGCAGGGGGGACTGTCAGCAGCGGGGGGACTGTCAGCAGCGGGGGGGACCGTCGGCGGCAGGGGGGGACCATCGGCAGCAGGGGGGCCATGTGAGGCGGGGAGACGACCATCGGTGGCAGGGGGGACAATTGGCGGCAGGGGGGGCCGTCGGCGGCAGGGGGGGGCCATGTGAGGCGGCAGGGGGGCCACCGGAGGCGGGCAGACACGGGGACTGGGGGGGAAGCTGGGACTGGGGGGGAAGGGGGGAACACCCTGCTACCATCTACTAACCTCGTCAAGTAGCAGGCAGGAAAGGAAGAGGATGCGCATGCGTGGCCTTGAGGGGAAAAAATCTTGGCAGCCCACCAAGTCCTGTCAGCCAATCAGGCTGCTGGATTCCGAAATAAAAATGTTTTAAAAAATTTTTCAGCGCGAGCACCGTGTGTGCTGCTTGGGCGGCCATGAGGAGGTCGCCACAGGGTCAAATCCAGTCGCCCCGGGCCTGTAAGTGACTGGATTTGTCAAACACTGGCAATAATACTATAGCACCACATAAGGCTGCGCTTATTATTACGGCGACAAGTACTTGAAGTCCGTCACGGTTACCCATAGTGGGCGCGAACGCGACGCCGCTGTGTGGCGCGCTGAAGCTCTGAAGACATTCATTGCCTGGCCACAATTTCTTCCCTCCCGTAACAACATTGTCATGGACCATCATGTCCAGGACATACATGAAAACGAGAGGTAACTATCAATGTATTACTTCTTGGTAAAATATTTCATAAATAAATAAATAAATCAACAGGAAAACGTCCGACAAGGAAACCTATTTAATCATATGTAAAGAAAGTTTGTTCCAGAAATTATTTCACGTGCAGGAATGTTAAAAGTGCATAACCTAAGAGAAAACAAACCCTCAAAAATGTTCATTAACAAATAATGTACTACTGTAGATCATATTGTCAGCATTTTGTCACCTGGTTTCTTAGCGGAGCATTTTTATATACCCGTATTCATTGCTGCTTTTGATCCTGGCTTTAAAGCTCTATTTATTTACTGTATTTACAAATGAGCATTAAATATTTAAGTTTAACTGTGCACTAAAAGATAAGATGTTGACGACCAATGAGAACCAGATTGTCCACTGAGCACCTTGTCCTATTTATTGTAAAACCTTGCGACATGTTTGATCCTTCACTTTCTGTCGTATTGCATTATGTTCATCACAAACCGTTTCAAATTCCCATATTGAATCCCATTGACTTGAATGGGAGTTAATGCCTGTCCGGGTGCGTTTACCCATTACATAGTTTTAATAACTCCCTATATATTTATAATAGGGGCAATTTAATCAAGACCGTTAAGAGGCATATGCGGAATGGGACCTTTGGCTGCGACCATTTGGCCTCCACCGCCATACCGACTGACTGCAGGACGAGTTACCGCAGGTCACCTCGCCGTCACTGTCTTCCGCATGTCCTCATTGCCTCTCCCAGCCGCAGGGCACCTCCGATGCGGCGACACGCAGAACATTCATCATGCATCACGCGGTCGACAATAGCCAGGAAGCCACGCAATGCGCGGAAAATGTAATAGTATGTCCAGGCTGCTGCTGGCGGCCACGCTGACTGCTGTTTCAGATGCTTTACAATAACATTTTATAGTCTTTTAATTACATATATTCTTGCAATTTACTATATTTCCTGATGCTCCACAGTAGCTTGGCTCGTTACACATTCAGACATTCATACATTCATCTCTCTATGGATAGAATTGAGTTGTCAGACTCGTTGTAATAACTGGTCCTGTAGTGTAACCCAGTGGTGGTTAATGTTATGGCCTAATATGTGATCCTTGCTCGAGACATATTCTCCATATTGCTTTTTGAATCTGGTTCATGCAAGATGTTAAATCAAACATTAAAGCTGTTACTATATTTTGTCATTTATCAAAAAAACGTTGTAATCTATATGTAGTTACTCTCAGATTAGTTTTTTTTTTGTATTGTAGCACTCCAAATAACACTGCTGCTGATTTGTAAACGTTTGAGCAGAAAACAAAATGACTGTCATTTGCTCCAAATAATGTTTTTTGACTTGTAATAATACAATTTCTAAGGAGTTAAAATGTTATTATAGTGTACAATGTACTGACAACACTCAAAGGACACCCCATATTTGTAAGGTTTCAAAAGCTCTGAAGAAAGTAGAGTCTGACAAGAAGACGTTTCTCAAAGTAGACTGTGGTTAGTAGCACAGCATGCTATTAGAATAAATAGTAGTGTTGCCTCAGTGTGAGGAGAGCAAGCACACTGATCTAGACAAAGGATCTCTCCTAAAGCTCTAGTATACTTAGGGTAAAAAAAAAATAGTATCCCTACTTTTTTTTTCTCACGTCATTCTTACTTATGCATATTTACGTTTCCCATGCTCTAGCTTTATCTTCCACGAGCACTTTTCTGCTCTCCTCCTGTGCCTTAGTGTGGGCTGCACGGTCTTGTTTTGTAGATTTTGGGTTAGTCAAGGTAATCGTGTTGCAAACAACTTTGTCTTCGAGAAAGGTCAATTTGGCAATAAACCTTGTGCAATTCTTGTAAGTTTCATGCAGCTGTTTATCTATACCTTTCAAATACCCCCATTCTGCATTACTGCATTAACCCATCCCTTGCTGGTTGTTGATTACACACTCATCATATTATCCAGGCTCTCTCTCTTAAGGGGGTCTTAGAGTCCAACATAATCCCCCCTTTAACCCAAATAGGGTCACAATCACTTTCTTCTTTGGTTCTCTTTACGGACTGAGAAAAAAACACAAAAATACTCCACAACAATTCTTTCAATTCACACAGCTACGCATACTGAATATGATTAGTTAATAAGTGGTTTATACTTCATGCTATGTTGTGCTTGCAATTGATCCTGTACTCTGCGAAGCTTGCGGTACAGGTTTCTAATTTTAAAAAAAGCACAAAGTTTTGAGTAAGAAAGAAAGAAATAACAATGATGATCGGAACAATGACAGGGAGAAGCATGACACTAATCACATGATGCATTGTTGAGCTATTTCCAAAAATTAATTGTCTCCCGCCAGGATATTTTTGCATCTTCCTTCAATTGATTAATGATCAAGGTGATTTTCTGCAAATCATGTGTAACAACTCTGACTGGCTTGGTATTGTAATTCCTGAAGGATACGTTCATCATTTCAAAAATTCATTACCAGTCCCCAAATTCTATTCCAAATCCCAATCGAACATCTGATCTCTGCAAGTTTACTGCCCTTAAATAGTGTAGTTCAACTGAACAGTGATATTTGGAATGATGGGAATAGAATAATTTAATTCTTCTGCCTCAATAGGAAGTACTGAGATCTTACTACACCTTCACTCAGGAGGGTGGTTCTGTTACCCCTCGCATGTACGACTTACATTTTGTTTTTCCCATAGATGGAAACATACACTATCCTGTCCAAGGTAATGAACAGGGTCAGTAACATGTTCTTTACCTTGCATGATCCAACTTGTATGGTTTAGCCAGCATTGCTCATCAACAAACTTGTATTGTGATGGTCGACAATATTGTATGCATATACTGTATTTATCAGAAGTGCAGAGTGACGAGTCCGCCAATTTCTATTTCCCAGTGTACGAATCATGCGCAACATGTGTATGGAGCAGTCTGGGATTGAGGGTACATCCTTTCACAGCTATCCCTATGACTACATTTTCATATATGGTCTTTACCTCCCCTTACCATGGTACAATGGAGTGACTTCACAGATTGTCATGTCAAACAGTCCCAATAAATTTGACCATACTCCACAGCAAATTGTGTAATATAAAATTTTACTCGTAAAAGCCATTCCAGTGGCCGTCTAACCAACCATAACTCTTGCAGGCTGATTTGTTGAAAACGTATCTTCCAAGCAATACATTTATATTGTACGTTGACTCCTATCGTTTGTACCAGTCCATATTAACATGAATGAGTTCTCCTTCCTCAAATGGATGTTTGTACAATGCCGATAAAGAAATAAAATGAATCTGCTGTTGAACCTTGTCAGATTATTTTTTTGGAACTATTATCTCTATTACCATCTTGTTCCCAACTATACATTTCCAGTTTCCTTCTAAGTTCCAATTACTCAATTACTTGTCAATTAGGGCATACCTGGCATCCTTTTTAAATGTGTTAATTCTCCAATAGCCTTTCCAGGTTGTGACATTACATTACAGATGTAGTAACATGTACTGCCTCCGTGACCGTTGACCAAAAGGCTGAAATCTGCGGCCCGTGTGTGGTTGCTCCACGGCCCCTGAAAGCAGTACATTATGTGACCTGGGAGGATTGAAGCAGTGTTAATTGTCCCGGGCCAGACAGTCTGTAATTGCTGCATAGAGGAGTCCCAGAGAAATTCTTTCTGTGTCTCCCCAGAGCAGTTCTTACAGAGTTCGGTCTGTCCTGCCCCTTGATGACAGATGCCTGAATATTGGCCTCTGCATCATGAGGGAGAAGACTAGAGGACCATCTTTGTTCATCAATGGGTAGGACATATAAATTGTTTTTCTATACAGTGTTGAAGCAGGGGGTATCAGGAGAGGAACCCCATTCATTTCAGCTCCAGGGACACCCTGCTTCCAGAGATATACACCTCCTGTAGGGGGTAGCCACTCAATTTGAGGTTTAAAGCTCCTGTGCCACCACGTGGGCCCAGCTGGAGCAGTTACCTGCACCCCCTATGGAGGTGTGGATCTCCCAGAAGCAGGGGGTCCCCAGAGCTGAAATGAATGGTGTTTAGTTATTTAAACCATTGGTTGTCACTATGCCCTCAACCGGACATTGATACCCACACTGGCAATCAATGGACACCCTATAGTAAATAAAAGTATTATTTACCCCTGCCAGGATGAAGGCCATCCTCCTATACCTCAGTGGCACCAACATCCAATAAACGGCCTATGCCCAACCATTAAAACACTATCTACGAAACAGTAACCCCTTCATTACCTTGGTGTGTAGTGACTTCAAAAGGTAATTAAGGGGTACACCCCTCCTGCACTAGGATACCTAATCACCCACTCCCTCTACCCACAACAAAACACTCGTCCAGCACCACACCCAGTAATGGGCAGTAAACCTATAAGCCAAAAATGACTAATGGTGCTTTTACCCATTCAAAAGCATACAAAATGCACATTACAATAAAATATACATTACAAATAACAACAAACCCCAGCCATTTTATCCATTCATTGTCACTGTGGTGGCCTATGGCCTCAATGGCAGGCACAAATACCCACATCAATCAATGAACACACTACAGTATAATAAATATAACTTACCCTTGCTGGGATGAAGCTTCATCCACCTCTGCAGCACCAATCACCTTACCTTGACCCCCAAAGCAATGCATCTTCAACTTGACCCCCAAAGCTTTTTGATACAGTAAATAAGAAACTTGATGTGACCAAAAGGAAAACATAAGTTTATCATTGTCTTTTCCTTTTTGAATGCTGACCCAGTATGCTTATTTGTTTTCTAGTTGTATGTATCTAGCAGTGTGCATGCAGGTTCATAGCACCTCTATTTGAATGATATAAGACAGGTTGAGTGCAAGTTCAGTCTATTTTTTAGTCAGTCATCATATCCGTTCTCTAATGCGTCCGTACTCTAGAGAAGTATCTAGTTTGTACCCATTATCCTTGCATGAGAATTGCAGTAATTGCATCTACAGATGGATACATCTCTATGGCAAAGGGCAGATTTTGATCTGGATTTTGAACGACCGGGCTGCAGGAGCTTGTTGTAATGCCAATTTTCAATTG
The DNA here is from genome assembly GCF_040206685.1 of Ascaphus truei. Lineage (NCBI taxonomy): Eukaryota > Metazoa > Chordata > Amphibia > Anura > Ascaphidae > Ascaphus > Ascaphus truei. The sequence goes on from NC_134487.1 coordinate 62,032,194, forward strand.
GTGAATCCCTGTTCACAAGAGTCGTCCCATGGTAAGGGATCTTTATTAGAGTTTGTCTCTCCCCCTTTAGAAGGCTATACAAAGGTTTAGCATTATATGGACCCCGGGTGGTCCTACTGGCCTAGGGTTGCCAGGTGTCCGGTATTGAACCGGACAGGCCGGTATTTGGTTCTCCTGTCTGGTAAAATATGAGAGATAATACCGGACATGGGATAGAGCAGGGCTGCTGCTGCTAGGGAGCTGGGCATCTTCTAATTGGCTGAATTACAGAGCAGCAACCAATCAGGAGGTGGCCGGAGTCTGGGGGGTGGGGCCAAAGAGCCGAGGAAAAGCATGCAGCAGTGAGGTGAGGCTGTGTGTGTGTCTCAGTGTCCTGCCTGTGTGTGTGTCTCTGTCTATCTGTATGTGTGTGTCTGTCTTTCTGTCTGTGTCCTGCCTGTATGTGTGTGGCTCAGGCCCTCAGTGTGTGAATGTCTCAGTGTGTGTGTGTGTGAATGTCTCAGTGTGTTTGTGTATCTCAGTGTGTGTGTGTATCTCAGTGTGTGTGTGTATGTGCGTCTCTCAGTCTGTGTCCTGTGTCCTGCCTGTATATGTGTGTGCCTCAGTGTGTGTGTGTGTGTATCTCAGTGAGAGTGTGTGTATGTCTGTGTGTATGTCTCAGTGTGTGTGTGTATATGTATGTGTGTGTGTGTGTGTGTGTGTGTATCTCAGTGTGAGTGTGTCTCTCTGTCTGTGTCCTGTGTCCTGCCTGCGTGCGTGCGTGCGTGCGTGCGTGTGTGTGTGTGTGTGTGTGGTGACAGATGGTACATACAGTACTGCAATTTTGTTTAATTGCTCACTCCCCTCACTTTTCTTTTACCAAACTAACAGTCTTCCCATTTGCAAGATCTACTAAAAATAACCAGCATTGTAAATTCTAAGAAAGGCTCCATAACTCAGCTCTCATCACAACAGCATTGCAATCTCTGCAGCACTCTTACTTTCAGATCATCCCCATGAAGGCAGAGCAGTTTACTTATTCAATGGCATGATTCAATATGCAATTTAAAGATGGATTTTGAAGTCTAAATTTGAAAGCTACTGTACTGATAATGACAGGGAGGGGGGGGGGGTGAGAGGATGAAGGGATGGGGTATGAGAGGCTGGGGAGATAAGAGAGGATGAAGGGAGGGGGGAGAGGACAACGGGGGGTGAGAGGACAAGCGGGGGTAGGAGGTGAGAGGACAAGGGGGGAGACAGAGGATGAGGAGGGGTGCAACAATCTTGGAATTTGTGTGAGGAGCATTAAGATCAGTATTGCTCGCCATGTACAGTGTGACTGCAGGTCAGTTATTTATAAATGATCTGACCATTACGTCATTTGTTCTAAATTTCACTCCAAGCATGCACCAATTTGCACTATTTCATATTCAATTTCCTAAAACAATCCTCGGAAGGGTGCTCCCTCCCAAGACTCCTCCCCAGATTTTTTACGAAATAGAATATACATTGGTGCAAATTGGTGAATACTTGGAGTGAAATTTAGAAAAAAATTACATAAGTCAGGTCATTTATAAATAACATTCTTCCTCACCAACGATTCTCGCGTGCGTCACACCTTTCACCATTGCGTCCAGTATTTTTGGACAAGCCACCTGGCAACCCTACCTACTGCCTGTTTCTTTTCAATTTTGAAAGTGCATTTTTTATTACCTTTATGCTAGTAAAAATATACAGTACTGCACTATTTTCTCTCTATTTTTATCACATAAGGAGAAGACCCTGCTTCCTCCTTAAAGGAAGATTGCACGATTGACAGATTTTTGCTGCGTGTCTGTAGAGAGAGATTGGACACCATGCGAGGTGGGATTAGCGTAAATCCATTCCTAAATTGTTACTATTGTAATACAGTGTTGCACTTTTTTTCTCCCCCCCCCCTCCTTTCTCATATGTACCTGATGACATTTGCGCTCCGATATATGTGTTTTTTCTTGCAATCAAGACCAAGTCATTCTTTCGGAGCTGCACTGCTACTTATGGTTGTATTTACATTTTTATGTTTTTGTTGCACTGCACATTTTTTCACTCCGTGTTATTTGCGCTTGAATTTTCTCTTGTTTGCACAACCTTCCATAAAATCTCGGCAAAATCCAAATCGTTCTAAAAAGTGACGGACAAGGGTACGTGTTTGTTGTCTAGACCAGGGGTGCGTAAACTGGGGGATGTCACATGACCCCGCGGCGTCATTTGACGCGGGATTAAAGGAAAAGGGGGGGCATGACACTGCGGGAGAGCAGACAGGGGGGCGCAGCAAGTTTGTGCAGCCCTGGTCTAGACAATGTCTGAATCAGTTGTGTTTTGTGGGTATTTGGAGTTCTATCTCCAGCTACATTGACAACACCCAAATATGAAACAGAGTTTCTTAACATCTGTGCTTTTGCAGGATTCAATTTAAGCCGTGCTTGGAGAATTGGGGTTAATAGCTCACCCAGCAAAAAGTAACTCTGCTCTCTTGTGGCCGTTTGTAAAAGTACATCTCCATACTTCATAATACATTCTTGATGTGAAAATGGCTTTAGAATCTCAGCCAAACACTGATACAAAAAAGTAGGGCCTGAATGAAAACCCTTTGGTAAGACAGTAAAAGTACATTGTTTGCCTTGAAAATTAAATGCAAATTTTTATTGACTGTCCCGGTGTACTGCAATTATTATTTTATTAACTATAAGATATTAACTATAAGATACCTTTGTGCCAGCATCAAATGACGCCACAGGGTCATGTGATGTCACATCACATGATCTCGCGGCGTCATTTGATCCCGTGTTGCCATGACGACGGGTGTCCGAAGCCGGCTGAATCAAGGCAAGTGGGTTACAGAGGCCTCGTGCGGTCGCCCGGCATTTAAATTAAATACCTTGGGGAAGAGCGTGGGGCCTCTGTAACTGCCACCCCAAAAAAAAACTCACACCCCCAGTTTGCGCACCCCTGCCTCAGTGTGTCTTGTTTAGTAGATTTTGGATTAGTCAAGGTAATCGTGTTGCAAACATCTTTGTCTTCAAGAAAGGTCTATTTGGCAATAAATGTTGTGCAATTCTTGGAAGTTTCAGGCAGCTGTGTTTACCTATACCTTTCAAATAACCCCGTTCTGCATTATAACATTATCCCATCCCTTATTGGTTCTTGATTACTCAGTCTCTCTCTTAAGGAGATCTAACAGTCGAAAGTCCAAGAAGCTCTATACACAAACGTTGTCTATGAAGAAGTCCTGTTTGTCCATTATACAGTTCCACAACGTACAGCACGTCTAGGATTTCTGTGACAGTATTTTGCATTTTTTTTGTTTGTTTTTATGTATTTGAGAGAAGCTGCACATTTAAAGATTTCACATTCTACTATAAACTAGCCTAATCTTTCACTATTGCAATCCAGTCACTCAAGGGAGCTCTGTTATTCTCTCTTGATATACTTGTTTTTTTGTTTTACAAAAACAAACAGGAAAACAAACATTAATATTTACCTCACATTATTGACACGTGGTATCGAGGGACCTAACCCATGGGTCCTATTTTTTATTTGTTTTGCATACAAGAGAGAAAAAAACAGAGTAAAAACGCCAATAGATTTTTGACTTTTTTTTCTCTAGAATAATTATTTTAGCTTTCACATTACTTATTCAAACCCACAGAGAATTAGAATAGTTTGTAGTGTTTATTTGGAATTAGAGGTTTCAGCCATTGTCTGTGTTTAGAAACATCTACAAAATGCAAAGGATGTAACCCTTTCAGTAACAGACTGCAAACAGTATGCAGTAGACCAGGGGTGCACAAACGTTTTTCTTTGTTCCCCCCCTCCCCCCTTTACCTTGTATCGGGCGTTTCTAACGTCACAACGTCATGTGACATCACGTTGCCATGGCAATGCAACGTAATTTGACGCCATGTTACCAGAAGCCGCCGGAGGCAAGGTAAGGCTGCGGTCCCAGTCACTGCTACAGCGCACACCTCGGCGTGCGCTGTGCGTGTAAGCACCGCCCCTCAATGGGGCTGGGCCCAGTACTCACCTTCCCGCTGAAGGTGCAGCCGCGCTGTACTCGCAGTTTTTTTAACTCTATGGAATTGAGTTCAGAACTGGCGACGGAGGCGTGGCCACGCCCCGCCGGCGGTTCACCCAATGAGGGCGAACCAGCCACGTGAGGTCATGACCACGCCCCCGCAAAACCCCAACCACGCCCCCTCCCGTCGCAATCTCCCTAAAGACCGCAGATCGCGGGTAACGCTGTGCACGCGCCGGTCCCCCCGCGCTGGGCGCGCGTGTCACAGTGATCACAGGGACCGCAGCCTAAGGGAACTTAGAGAGGCCTCGCGCGCTCTCCCGGTATTTTATTGAAATGCTTTGGGTAGACAGTCCCCTGCAGTAGACAATCTGTTGGTAACACTTCCTGCATTTAACTGGAACATTGTGTTTGTATATTTATATATTATGCATGCCACGTTTTGCAGAACCTGCCATTAAATAGAAGAGCACACTGCAGAGGGAACATAACGTGTACAGAAATCATTTTGCTTTGAGATTAATCTGCGATAAAGACCCGGAAAGGAACATTGACAGTTGTCTGAAAATATCAAGAACTAGTTATAGATTTGACTATTTGAGAATGAAGCAACAAGTATAATGCAGTAGATAGTTTTTATAATATATTGTATAGTCACTGACAACCTCAAGTGCAAAAATTAGAATGACTCTCCCCAAGAGCACCGTCACATTTTCATTACACCATTTACATTTAAGCTGAAGCGGGGGTTCTATCTAGTTTGTATGCAAAAATTAGATGCTAGAAAAATGTTGCTCTGTGTCTGAATAGTGTACTGTAGCACACATACTGTAGCACACATACTGTAGCACACATAGCTAATGTTTACCAAAATTGGTACAACGTTGGCTGATTATAGACACACCCTGTTTGATGCATGACTGTACATAGTAGAATTTAAAGGCACAATGAATATGTTTGAGACAACTGGAGAGAAAGACATGTTACACAGAAGTAGGTATCCACCTTTTTTTAAATACTTCCGTTCAAATATTTTTGGGAAACATACAATACATCGTAAATAAATGTGATGCCTGTTTCACTCATTAAACCATGTATAATATCTGGCGTATTAGGCAATGTACGGATTCAATTAATTCATTTTCGAAGCAGAATTATTCATTTTTCTCTGTGAAAAAATAAGGACATTTATGAACCGTTATCTAAAGTAATTATAGGAGTAATTGACGTTCACTGAATGATAATTACTTTTATGACCACTAAAGGTCTCTTACTCAACCGGTAGCAAATTACATTCTGTAAAAAGAAATTAGGTCTTAGGAATTTATTTGGGATCAGCTTCTACTCATACATCACTGCCTAACCGAACTTGTTCCTTCCATTTTCTTTATTAGGGAATTAATATAATTATGGTCGAAAAGACATCTACGGTAATAGTGATCATCTGAACTGTAGCTACCGGCTTCTTCATATTCAGTCTGATGCATGAAGAAAATATTACATCTACTAAAGCAGTTAATGATGCATAATTATTTTATTAATGACTAGATTCAGTTGTATACTATCTTATGTGTGTGGATTTAAGAGATATTGCAGCTAACTGATCCTGAAGGTGAACAATATTTTTGGGTATATATTTTTCTATACAAATATACCAAAATCTTCACAGACAAAAGTGTCATTAAATCAATATAACATAAGATGGGATAAGAGCGTGCATTACAAGGAGAAATCCAGGAGCGGTTTTGAGCATTGTTTTAAGGTACGAATGTCCACTTAGCCTGAACTTGAAGTGAGAAGATGGAATTTTACATAGTTCCGAGGAAAAATGTGAAACTACTGTAATCAAGAAGGGAGCAGTTGGACAAATGGATAGTCTCACTTTGAGCATTTAATCGAGGAAACATTCAGAGCCGTAGAACTCGACGCAGACTAAATTACCATATTTTTGTTCATGATGATATGCAGCTGAGGAAGGTTGTAGAGAATAAAAGGAAGACCTACGACTGAAGCTAAGGGACAGGGGGAACATTCTTTGGTAGGTGGCCAGTAGAGAGCAATATGCTTAAATAGTCAAAGAAAACGAAATGTCACTTAAAGAATCCCCCGCAAATGTGGCTACACAAATAATTTCGGAGTTTGGAGTTCATTAGTATTGCCTTTAAAAATAGTCTCAGAAAATGGAGAAACCAAGGGCTAAAAATAAACACACAGGGTATGAGGGGTATGTACCCACTAGTGGGGCCCCCGACTCGGATGAATGAGTTTGAAAACGCTATAAGAAGCATCCAGCTTGGGGAAATATTCTACGTACAGGTAATCCAAAGTGGCAGTCAGGGACATTTTCAGCTGAAAAGCCCCACAGACTTCAAGACTTTTCGGCCTGAAAACGGCCCGCCGGGTGCTTAGAACTGTATAGAATTTACACCTTAATCTTTGCGCTTTGCCATTTATTGAAAATCAATGCAGACTAGGCTGGATGATTCTTGAAGCCTTTTTGACGTCACTCGTGTGAGTCACACATACGAGGCATGCTTCCTTATTAAACACATCGTGATTTCACTGATCCAGTAATTGAAAGGACATTGGTGTATTAAACTGCCAGAAAACATTTAACATGTCTGTTAATAACAGTGAATTGTTTACTGTGAAGATAATTGCGTATCCGAAATGAATATTTACATTCTAATGCGCTAAACACTAGTCAAGTGTAAACTGTGAAAATTGATACGAGTAATGATGCGTTTGGTTAAAAGAGTAACATCTGATTTGATAATGGGCACGCTAGCTTCAAATGTAAAATTGCTGGGGAAGTATATAGCAAATTGGTTATCCCACTATTAGATCCTTAGAGAGCAAATTATCATCATGTGCTTGCTTTTAATCATTCAGTCAGTAATTGCTGTTGGGGGAGCAGGGGAAATCATGGGGGTCTTAACAGGATGCCAGTGCCATTTTAATTGCCAAGACTAGCACTGCTAATTAAGCTGTCATTCTGCATTTGAAGTAATTAGTCTTGAATATATGTGGAGACTTAATAATATATCTAAGCCCACAACTAACATACTGTAGCTACGTGATAAATGCTACAGGGTAGTACATATTAATTATATATTACTGTATGTGTGTATATATGTATTATAGTATAGGACATCATTGGATTGTCCTCTAAATTAATATTGCTTCTGTAGTGTGTGTATATGCATGTATTTATGTATGTGTGTATATATATATATATATAGCACAACAAAAGAAAAGATTGGCGCCAACCTGAACCACTATATATATACCCTCTAAAAGATATAAATAAAACCTATACTATGCACAGTGGAACAAATACAAAATAAAAAATTAATACATTAGAACAATAAAAAACATACAAAATAAAGCAACAAAAAAGAAAAATGTCCAGAAAAATGTCTATATTAAAAAGTATATAAATCCTAAAAAATACTCCAAATGCTATCCAAAAGAGTCTCTGCAGCCCGAATGAAGGGAACACCACTTCCTTGAAGATATCTATAAAAACACAAAAAAAACAGGCGCACTCATAGCGTAAAAAAGTATAACAATAAAGTTTATGGAATGAAGGATTTAAAAATACACACTTACAAACATAGCTGAATATAAAGCATTTTTTTGAGTAAAAACTCAGCCCGTCAGATGCAGGAGCCCGGTATGCAGGATTTCGTTGTATAATCCCTGGTAAATCCTGCTGCAGTAGCCCCTCTGTGTCCTTGCAGGGACCGAAATGCACGAGGGACGCTGCCTCTCACTTGCTCCGGCGTCACACAGTGAGTTCTGTGATCCAAATCTCGCGAGAACTCGGTGACGTCAGTGAGTTTCAACTGGAGTGAATTCGCAATGGAAAACGGGCTGGACGGCTGGGCGGCTGAATAAAATGCTACCAGCACAGCAAAAATATGCTGAAGCACATGAGTGGGGTGTAATAAACGTAGAAACTGGACAGTAACTACCACTGCACTCTCTACGCGTTACGTCTCGAACTCTACTCCTGATGAAGTCTCGTTCAAGACGAAACGCGTAGAGAGTGCAGTGGTAGCTAATGTCCAGCTTTCACGTTTATTATACCCCACTCATGTGCTTCCGCATATTTTTGCTGTGCTGGTAGCATTTTATTCAGCCGCCCAGCCGTCCAGCCCGTTTTCCATTGCGAATTCACTCCGGTTGAAACTCACTGACGTCACCGAGTTCTCGCGAGATTTGGATCAGAGAACTCACTGTGTGACGCCGGAGCAAGTGTGAGGCAGCGTCCCTCGTGCATTTCGGTCCCTGCAAGGAGACAGAGGGGCTACTGCAGCAGGACTTACCAGGGATTATACAACGAAATCCTGCATACCGGGCTCCTGCATCTGACGGGCTGAGTTTTTACTCAAAAATGCTTTATATTCAGCTATGTTTGTGAGTGTGTATTTTTAAATCCTTCATTCCATAAACTTTATTGTTATACTTTTTTACGCTATGAGTGCGCCTGTTTTTTTTGTGTTTTTATAGATAGATTATATATATATATATATATATATATATATATATATATATATATATATATATATATATATATAATCTTTGTAATTTATATATGTATATAATGTTACTTCTGTGCTACTTTTAGATTTACAAATTAATATGAACCGTTTGGATAAACTTGCATATTGGTAATGTATGTTTTTTGATGTTTACCATTATATTCTGAACTCTTCTGGTCTCTGTAAACAAGCCCATACAGGTTTTTTTTTTTTTTTTTTAATAAAGAGGCTTTTTATCCTTTGCATTTTAATTACCATCTGTAGCCCTCGCTAATAGGCAGAGCTAGATATATACATTTTATATATGTGCATTAACGTAAAGCTATTCAACTCTTTAGAAATGTTATTTGATATTTCTTTGTAGGATTACGAGAAGCTGCCAACTAGCAGCTGTTTAATAAGCAGTTTTTGCCTTTGGGCTTTAAATTTCTCATTTTAATGCAACAAACCACGCATTGGAAGTAAAGAGATGGCAATAGTGAAAATATTATAGGTAATGCCACAGTGCAAATATTATAGGTAATGCCACAGATATACAGCATTAAATAGGAGTATTAGTTGTAGGACACTGCATAAGAATAAATAAATAAAACCCAGAAAAACTTGTAACATCGGGGGAAAAAAGTATTTTTCAAATCCATATACAATTCTCCCGATTCCACCTTTGAACACATTGATCAGTTAGGAGATTTTATATTATGCATAAAGATGTATCCGTTAGATCCTTGTAGTTTCCTTACTAGAGGCGAAGTTGTAGAATAACATGTGGTTGCTTGCTTCATACTGTGTAATAGAAACTTATCCAGTGCAATTGGATATCATGTTATCCTGGGGGGAAACAACAGAGTATCAACCAATGCATTTGTTAATGAGATTCATAACATCCCTTAAGTGGTGGGATCAAACCGTACTGTGATTCTCAAATTGGGTCCACATTGATTAAAAGTACAATCGTACAAGTTTGTAAAGCTCATCTACAGTATATGGCACAGCATGGCAAGTGGTCACAGAGTGATGAACATCTAATCCAGGGGGGCGCAAACAGGCTTTTAAATTAAATGCCGGGGGAGGCCTGAGGCCACTGTAACTTCTCTTGCAGTGTGTGTGCAGCGCACAGCAGAAGAATGAAGGAGAGCAGGTCTGGCAAAAATAAACTCTTTAATGGAAAGCCATAAAATAGAGGGTTGCAACCCTTCTACGCGTTTCGTGCAGGTTGTGCACTTTATCACTTATCACTTCTTGATAAAGTGCACAACCTGCACGAAACGCGTAGAAGGGTTGCAACCCTCTATTTTATGGCTTTCCATTAGAGAGTTTATTTTTGCCAGACCTGCTCTCCTTCATTCTTCTGCTGTGCGCTGCACACACACTGCATAGGATTCTCCTGACCTGGATACAGCTGCACGCTTTGGAGAGAGCTGCTGGGGGACCCGTGAGTACGTGGGCCAACCCAATGAGGAGGGGGATGTGTCTCCGCACACGTACCCCCACCTTCAGGGTGTTCTAGAGCCCCCCTTATAGGTTTAGTACTTTGATTATTATTCATTACCCAGTGTTTTGCTCTTCTCCCTTCAATATATGGATATAGGTCCAAGTATTTTTGAGCACCATTCTCCAATCACATGTACACTGTAACTTCTCTTACCTGCTCTCAGCTGGCTCTTCGGCAACTCGTTGCCATGACAATGCTGGGTCAAGTGACGCGTCGCCATGACAATGTGCACTCCTGCAACAATCAGTTTAACTGTTGTGGAGAAGAGCGCGGGGCCTCTGTAAGCGCACGGCTCGGTGCGATGGTACAGATGGCAGCGCCATCAAGCCGGCCCTGGGTTGATCATGTTAAAGGTGACATATGTCTTTTTGGGAGCAGAATACTTGCTCAGCCTGTGCCAAATTCTAAAACAGCAGAAATAAACTTGCAGTGGTTGTGGGTTCTAGTCCTGTTGGGTCTGACACGGTGACACACCAGTATACCATTGAAGTCACTTGGTGCCTTAGACCAGGTAGGTGTACACAAATTTTTCCCCCTGCGCCCCCCCCGCCCCCCCGCTCCTCCCGCATGCTATCACCCCCTCCTCTTACCTTGGCTCCAGCATCAAATGACGCCGCGGGGTCATGTGACGTCACGTTGCCAAGGCAACGCAACAACAGTTGACCCCGCGTCGTTGTTTGACGCCGCATTGCCATGTCAACACGTCGCTTGAAGCCAAGGTTAGGGAATTTACAGAGGCCTTGCGCGGTCCCCCTGCCTTAGACTTACCAGCTCTATATAGTTGGTATGGAAATCCTTTTAGGAAATGTGGGATGGCACTAATTTAAATATATAGTATGTGTTCTCCTTTTCCAGCACAGTCCCTAATTTATTTGGCGGAAGGTTTGATGGGATACACACATACAACTTGAGATACTACTAAATTAGAAAGCCTTTCTCCCTCTCTCCCTTTCTCCTTCTCATGTGATTCCTTTCCTTTTGAGGTGACATGACAACACAAAACAGAGAAGAAACCACATGGCGCATCAACCAATCAGCTTGCTTGATGTACCATGTGATTCCCTCACTTTTGCCTGACAACTAATTTTCAGACAAAAGTCAAGGGACCACATGGAACATCAACCAATAGGATTGGCTGTCTACCATGTGACCTAGTTATTTCCCCGTATGCTATTCTCTCACTTTCACTCTCTTCCACTCCACAATTCCCTTCCTCCCCTCCTCAACCCTCTCACCTTCTCTCACAACACATTAATAAAAAATGTAAGTCATGTCGGGGTTTATATCTGTGTAAATAAACAAAGCCCATACTTAACCACAACCCTCCCACCCACCCGGTTGGCGGTAATGCGAGCTTCCTCCTCTATTCCCCCCTCTTTCCATATATTTCTCTCCTCCCCTGTCTGAATCACTTTCTCCCCCTTACCCCCTCTCTCTTCCTCCTTCTCTTACAACCCCCTCTCGCTCTCCCCCCTCGTCTATCACTCAAATACCTCCCTCTCACTCAATCCTGCTCCCTCAAAAAAACCCTCCTCAGACTCATTCCCCCCTCCCCCCCCACAGGAACACACACAATTTCACCCCATACACAACCCCCCCTAAAACCCATACAATTCCACCCCTATAATCCCCCCTCCCACAATACATACAACAATGCCCACCCACATACATACAACATTACTCCCAAAATACATACAACACTATCCCCCCAAATAAATAAACTTCACTAAAGTCTGTTTAGGTTAACGGAGGGACATAAAATTGTTAGGTGTGAAGGGAGTGATAGTGAGCTTCAAAGCTGTGGCAATTTATGTGATGATTTAAACAATTATTACTGTGAGTAAATAAAATCTAACAATAAAATAACATTACTACTGTACTACATATACATAAAAAACAACGTGCATGAAAAATTCATAAAATAAAGTCCAATGTGAAAAACACAAATAGTGAAAAAGTCTTATCTGGGAAGAAAACGATGATAAAAGTTCCAACATTCTTTGTGCAATTTGCACAGGGATCTACGTGTGTTATGATCTCCTTTAGAGGTGTTCCACCCCTCCTTTAGTATATACAAAACAGAGCGGGTAAAGCGCAGAGAACTCCCATAATGTAATTCAATTTATTAAAAACATTTAAAAAAACCATGCAGGTAATCATGCGACTCACATTTGGCAAGAAATAGAAAGGCATTCACACTGTTTTGGGGAAGTGTGGCACCCGCTGTAGCAAAGCCACTGTCCTTCTCCTGCTTGCCTGTTTGAGACACGACCACCGATGTAAGTGCAGCTACCTCGTTATCCACTTTTCAGACCGTCTCCAAGTGGGTACTGGCAGCGTGTAAAGTGTAAGGCCCGCTGGCGCTGACCGCGCTCATGCATGAGTGATGACATCACCAACTCTTCAAGCATGATTGCGAGTGTCCTGTGAATTTTGCGAGCAACTGCGCGCGGGGGGTGGGGTGTATGGGGGGCCTATTGAGCGCGCTTCAAACACACTTTTTTTTTTACTTCCCAAGCGCCAAGCTTGGGAGAGCGTGCGTCGTGCGCTCCGCGTGAGCGGGGACGTGAGAATTCACATTCCACAAAGTAAACTTGGCATGCACCGCCCGCTCAGCGCTAGTGGGGGCGCAGCCTTAGAAGATCCAAGGGACACAGCTTGCAGAAATTACCCTACGCATTTTGTGATTGTAAAACAATTAGTTAATTAAGTGAATCAAATGTAAATTTGTCTATCAATGAAAATGAGTATAAAAATTATGGCAACACTGTGAACTCATCATTTCCCTGGTGAAGTGATTTTCAATCACGAAACGCGTAGGGTTAATTTCTGCAAGCTGTGTCCCTCGATCTTCTTACACGCCACACACTGCCAGCGTCCACATGGAGACGGTCTGAATGGTGGATCACAACGCGGCTGCACTTACACCGGCAGTCACACCTGAAATAGACTATTAGGAGAAGGACATTATTGGACTAGTGGTTTTGCTACAACGGATGCCACACTTTCCCAAAAGAGTGTGAATACCTTTCTATATCTTACCAAATTTAAGTCGAATTACCTGCATGTTTTTTAAATGTTTTTAATAAATTGAATTACACTATGGGCGTTTGCTGCACTTTCCTCTTTATTAGGTAGTGTTGCAATGTAAACAAAACCACAAAATAAAAGCTTACCTCCCACTGGAGCCCTAGAATACCTAACCTTTTGGCTGGTTACTACTCACCAGCCCAGTGTAACTGAACTACAGTAACCTCCCCGTTCCATATCCTTGGAGGTGGAGTCACACAACATAAACTGTACTGTCATCAAAAATGTCCCACTTAACTGGAGTCCTGGGTGCAGATGAAAAAGCAGATTAAAAAGAGCCTGACTACCTCAGATGCAGCCAATGTAGCCAGGGCTGCTAGAATTAACCCTTCCAGTGCTGTAACCAGGGAAAAGGGCTTTAGACATCTTTCTGCTGACGTAAACCCCTCTATCACTATCACAGTAGGTCATAACTAAACTTGCTGTTATTCACATCCAGACTATGAAATAGGGCTTTTGCATTGTCTTGATGGGTGTAACACCACAGGTACAATAAACATAATTTAAATAACAGCATTATTTCCCATTACTCTCTTTCTCCACTTCAGCACAACCCCTATTTTGGGGTCTGGATAAGAGCAAAAGCAAGACTGTTGTAACATAACTCTATCAAAGAATAATGCAAAGTTATGCTACAATAACATGACATTCAGACTACGCTTTTGAAATGTAGTTTGGCCGTTGCTTTTGCAGATAATTAGCTATGAAAATACCATAGAGGCCTGGGAATCCGTATCCACAGACTGGGAGCTCAGTAACGACCGACTACCAGTGTTTGCACCCATGGTAACATGGAAGTTGACTGGTGGAATGCTTTGCTAACTAGCAGTTAGTGACATCACAGAAATGTGACCGTCATTTGGTTGGTAGAGGATCGGCTGAGATTACTGGAACTCCAGAGTAGATATTGGATGAGCACCAATTTCTTGTTTGTTTTAAAGCTTAAAGTCTTAAGTTTAAAGTCTTTTGAGTGTAAAGTGTTTTTTTTAGATCTGTTATATGTTTTGCATTAAATACTACACTATTGAGGTTGTGCTTCTGTTTGTTTTGAAGGCGTCTGTTCCTGTTTTAGGTAAGGTCACGGTATAAGCCCTGGTTAACCAGAGCTTTGCTGATCTGGCCTTTGTAAGGCTCTACTTTGTAGGGTACTTGATTTATTTTCATAACTCTGATTCTGTGAAGCTATTATGACAGTTGTCGGGGAAAGTAATAGAGGGAAGGAACTTAGGACCCAGAATCCTACACAACCTTTTCCCTTTGTAGGTGAAACTACAGTTACCAGCAAGCAACACATCAGATGCAGGATTGCTAATGGAACACACTTAACCCTAATTCTCACAGCCTGTGAGAGAAGCTCTCCTCACAGCCTTCACAGGCTGACACACAGCAGAGAGCACATACCTCAGGAGCATGTGTGGATCTCAGCACAAACCCAGCGCTCCTATACACTTTATCTGTGGGAGGTAAAGAAACCAGTGTCCTGATTATCTGGTGCAATTATAAACCGGTGCATGTTTAGCCGGTAAGCGGGGTACCCGCCCGGAACAGTTAAAGTTAACTACATGTTTATCCAGAGCTCTGAGGAGACCTTGAACCTTTCTTGTTTTGACTCATTTGTTTATCTTGAATGCAAAACTATTTATTAAAAAAAAAAAAACCCACAAGCATTGAATATCAGGTTTCTGTGATTGCTTATCGTAGAACAGGGGTCTCCAAACCTGTCTTCAAGAGCCGCACACAGGCCGGATTTTATGGATATCCCTGTTTCAGCACAGGTGGCTCAATCAGTGCCTCAGTGCTTGATTGGGCCACTGATTGAGCTACCTGTGCTGAAACAGGGATATCCATAAAAGCCGGCCTGTGTGTGGCTCTTGTGGCAAGGTTTGGAGACCCCTGTCCTAGAAGACTGTGATAAGAACTCTAAAATGGGTGGCGTGTCACACTATGCATACTCCCCACTTCCCTGCACCCACCTTCTTTTTCTAATACTGAGTCATCTTATTCATCGGTATCACAGCAGTTACTGGGACACTTCTCAAATCTCTTGTGCAGCTGTGATATGTTGAGGTCTCAGTAATTCAGTTACTGGCCACACTTTCTCTTGTGGATGCAGGGGAGACATGGGAGAGAGGAGCAGGCTCAACATGTGGCTATATTAGACAAGACTTCAGAATCCCACTATATTTTTCCAGCTCTGCATACCTCGCGTATGTTTTGTAGCTGTGACTTTCTTACTAGAGGATTACAAACTGCAGAATGAATTAATTAAAAGGCAAAAGTCACCTGTACAGCAGCCAAGTACTGTATGCCTACCAAATAATGTCAAGCTGAGGGGATTGTTTGATGGTCCTTGTTTTATCTTTAGGGAGAACTACAAGTTCTTTTGTTGGACTAAAATATCCTTTTTAACCCAATCCTACTCTGTGAGATTATCATCATGAAGTAAATATTTTATAAAACAATTAGTAGATGGGATTATTTTCAAAGCTGTACATGTTCATTTTAAATAAGCCTTATTTCATGCTTGTAGAATGAAGTAAACATATTGACACATTTTCAACAAATGTTCTGTATTCTGTGAATATTATATAATATAGAATGCAAAAAGATGTTGACCAAGGTCACATAAGTCCCTTTTTAGCACGCACTCATGGTGCAACAATAATCAATAGTAGGGAGGATATAGTAATCCTTAGAGGAGCCTAACTGATGCCAATCACCCACAAAAGGCAGGGCTATATGGCGACAGGACGTCTAACCTGTTAAAATGAAAATAATAAATGTTTATTAGGATATCAATACGCCGAAACAAGTGAAAAGTATGTAAAAGTGAATTTAAACTTAGAATAAAATATTCCCCAAGCTGGGAGGTGCTAGTGCGGTTAGTGATAGTGCTGGCTAGTAATGACAGGGTTAAATGCACAGCGAACCAAACGCTCTTGTCACACGCTAATGTAGCCCTCCATAAATCACTATAAAGTAGCTGGATGGTAAATGGTGTCATACAATAAAGTTGCAAAATGTATCACGCCATAATTGGCTCCGTAATGATAGGACAAATAGGCAATAGTAATAGACAGCTTGGCTGTCGGCTGAAAACTCCAGCGCCTCAGCACGCCTGCGGCCGCTCGCGTGAGCCCCCTCTCAAGGCATCTTCATTGAGGATGCAGGGGCTCAGCGCTGAGCATCCGCACGGCTCAGCGCGGCCTGTCCTTCTATGGACTCGGCCTAAAGTAGCAGGCTGAGTACACAGTAATAGAACTATGTTTCAAATAGTACCAAGGGATCACAGAAAGTGAGTACCAGAGACAGGCTATAAGTAGCCGTGAATAATACAAACGTATCTGCTGCCTTTGCTGCTGTGAGGATGTGGACGCTGCAACCGCTGACTAACACCAGACCTCATGCGGACGCCACCGACGTGACGTCACAGCACCCTACGATCGTTGTGTGTCGTGAGACACTTCTTCAGGGGGGAGGGACTACACACTCGTGTCCATGCGCCTAATATACCCCCTAGTGAGAGGGAGGAGCAAACAGTAAGGGCTGATCTCTGGTGTTGCCTGTCTGTAATTAACAGACACGGCTTGTTGCTCTGTGCTGTATCCACCCACAAATGGGGAGATGGGGGGTTATTCCCACACAGATGAGGGGGTTATTTAAGAGAGACAGTGTATCATGTAATTAGGTAGATATAGCAATACAGTGTGAGTGAATGCATAAATCACCAAAGAAATCATGTATTTTAAAGTTACACACAAACTGGCATATTGAGCATGATAATAGTCTTGATACAGATGAAACATCAAGATATACATGACACTAGTAGTAGCATGTGTGCATAGGCTTAAGGTCCAGATGAACATGATGTAGGGGATAAATGTATAAGGTAATAAAACCACTATAGTAGAGCGCACCAGGGTTGTGGAAATGCGATATAGTGTACAGTCCACCCCCTAGGGGTCAAAATGGGTTTCTGATGGTAAAGAGGTATATATATATAACATCTTTGTTTGCTACATTAATACTTCCTATAATTTTGGGTAGTGGGATTCAGGTGTATATATATATACACCTGAATCCCACTACCCAAAATTATAGGAAGTATTAATGTAGCAAACAAAGATGTTATCAGAAACGGCACATTGTGGATGATAATACGTGGTAGAACCGGCTCTAAAAAAACATATGTTGAGAAGTCACTGATGATTTCGTGGAGGGTAAGTATATGCATAATGAAGGTATGTTGGGTTTGGATCGCAAAGTATTGGATTATGTATCCATAGGTACTGGTGTAGGACTGTACTACTCTGGGCAACCCGCCCCCAAAAGGGGTCAAAACGGGTTTCTATAGTTAATATCTACCTCGATCCCACTACCCATGATCAAATGAAGGTAGTGCGGTACAGAGAGATGTATCAGATGAATGAGGTATAGATGAATCCCTCATTCAGCCCCAATGGTGATTTCGTACCCAGTTTCTATATCCATCTGCATTCATGTTGTAACAGTTTGCGATCCCAATCCCCTTTGCGGGGTCCCCAGGGAACATGTTCTATCCCTATAAAGGTAAGTACATCCACATTGCCCCCATGTATCTCATTCACATGTCTTGCCACAGGGGTATCCCGTTTATTACGAACAGAGCCAATGTGTTCGAGTACCCTGATCTTAAGTGGCCTATGGGTCTCGCCTACATACTGTTTAGTACATACGCATGTAATCAGATACACGACTCCACTCGTCATACAATTAATGAACATCTTATTTGGGAATGAAGTTGTGTTGTTTGAATCTGAAAAGAACTGTGCTTTTTACATTGATGGGCAGGCTTTACAACGGCCGCAGGGATAGAACCCTTTAGGTTTAGGTCCCAACCAGGTTCTATTTTGACGGTTCCTGTGATGACTATGTACCAGAATATCCTTAAGATTTCTGGACCGCCTGCATACCATGCTTGGTGATGTTTTCAAGACCTATTTTAGATCATTGTCCTGTATCAGAATGTGCCAGTGCTTGGTTAGACTCTCACGTATCAGTTCCCATTTATATAGGTGCTGATGAACCTGACCACCTTCTCACCCATATTATCAATAAATGGGCGGGGTTGAAGTAATTGGTGTCTTTGAGTACATAGAGCCAGATGATAGGCTCTTTTGACGGTTTGTTTACTGTAGCCCCTCTCCAGAAAACGACCTCTCATATCAGTGGCCTGTCTCTTGAACTCAACAGTATTGCAGCAGTTACGCCTCAGGCGTAGAAATTGTCCCGTAGGTATACTATTAACCATATACGTGGGATGGTGACTAAAGGCCATGGGAAGACTATTATATAATAACAATATCTGAAGAGGCTTCTAAAAGGCAATCTGTCACAAATAATAATGAAAATGTTATGGTGGATGTAACCTGTTTCTGGCCTGTTTTCTTCCAAATTCTGTTCATAACCTAATTTTAAGCTTCATGAATGTGTCACTGGCACTGCATTTCACCGAGACAGACCAAGAAGTGAGCTGGCAGCTGCTGTCAGTATGAGGCGTATTAAAGAAGTCAAATGTGTAACAAAATATATTCTGTAATGTTCTGGCAAAATGTACCAAGCTGAATATTTTTTAGGAGGCCAAAAATAACAAACAATGACTAGTTAGTCTTAAAATGCTCACTAAATATGATATACTACTTTGTATAATTTAACACCGATGTTGGAATAGAGCAGTCATTCCCAACAGGGGGTTCGTGAGGTCTCAAGGGTTTCCCAAAACAAATCTGTAATGGAGGATCCCAGGCAGTATAGTGAGTTCCTGAGCCCATGTGGGAACTGCGCATTTAGTGGCTTTCCTCAATGCTTTGCATCCACAGAGACAAGGCATTGTGTGATGAGTTTGGAAGCTCCCCCAGTAATTGACCGCTATACCACCCATGCACACACAGGTGCAGTTGCCTTATTAAGTGTGTGTGTTCCCCCCACGAGCTCAGGACCCTATACAGCGAGATATCGGTTACACAGTTATGTTAGTAGTAGTCTGATGACGATCCCTGATGAAGCAGCACCAAAACGCGAAGAGACAGTGACTACTATTTTGAGAGAGAAAGGAGGAGAGAGCCACCATGAGCCATCACAACTTTGAGTCCAGGAACGAGGCTGAGTGAGAGCCGTCATTGGGACTGGACAGAACAGCAGGGGGATCGATCTTACAGGGGCGGTGTTGTTTGTGGCTGCAGCTCCTTCTCCTCCATAATGTTAACAAGTTGTAAAATGTGACTGTTCACTTTTCACATATTTTGGTTATTTCAATAAATCCAAACCATCTACCCCATTATGTGTTAGTCTCTGTCCCCAGGTGGGTTGAGGCTTCATTCCGTACTTACCCGTAAGTCGGAAGGGGTGTATAGTAGGGACCATTTGGAACCATGCCTAGAGCTGAAGGAGTGGCTCAGCGAGTAAATACACTGACTGGCACTGAGTTGAATCTGGTTCAATTCCTGGTGTCAGCTCCTTTTGACCTTGGGCAAGTCACTTTACCTCCCTGTGCCTCAGGCACCAAAATCATAGATTGTAAGCTCCATGGGGCAGGGACTGTGTCTGTAAAATGTCTCTGTTAAGCACTATGTAAAAACTAGCAGCGCTATACAATAACAAACTACTATTATTATTATCTTTATCATTGCCTTATATTCTTTGGGGCTATGTGAGTTTTGCTATCATAATAGAGCTGAGTTTGTCTAGTAATCTTATCTAGCATTATTGCACAATGATGTCTCTTTCTTTTTAGCTTTTGGTGTGATTCTGCGCTACCCACTGCACAAAGAAATTACATATAAGAACTACGAGGACGGTTCATTTGTGTTTGAGCAGCATATCCAGTATTTTTTTTTTTTTTTTTTTACTCTTTATCACTTCTAATATTTACTATATTTCACACTTTTTTTGTTTTCTATCACCTTGGTTAATCACTACTAATCAATATAAGAGCGCCCGTTGTGTTTTGTTTCTGATGAGTAGGCAATAACATTTATTAATTAGGGGTTCGCAGAACAAATATTTTCTAGAAGGGGGTAGCACAGTGTAAAAAAGTTTGGGATCACCTTAAATAGAGAATGCTGTAATTTTTAAATATTTGTACCCTTCTGGAACCAGGCCTGTGTTGTGCTCAATCCTGCGCTCAGACCTTGTTCCTTCCTTCTCTGTACTTAAGAGGCTGCACATCTAAATTTATTCAGTGTCTCTTCCCTTGAAAGAGACCGGTACTCACACAGGAGTGTAGCTGGCATTGGCACCCACTGTCCACTCCCCTTGGGGGAGTGAGAAGTGATACATTTTCCCCTGGCTCTATTAGGGAGTCAGGGAAGAGTAAAGATTGCCTCTGGTGCCCTTGGCCGGGGGTGGATGTCCAGGGACCATCCTAAGGTTGGAGACCTGTCCGTTATACTGTGCTGAAGCAGATGCAGTTTGTGTTCTGTGTATGCGGAGGAGCAATAAAAGGTTCCAGTTAATTCCTGCCTAGTGTGCAATCTGTCTGGGGGGAGTGGAGTAGTTATTCTGCAGGAGATTGCCTCCATCTTCCTGGAGCCTGCAGCAGATGGAGGCGCTGTATCAGATGAGCTAAAGACCAGTAATGTACCCCAGAAGGCTGTCCAGACGTCCCCACTACCATCGGCAGACCACTCGGCCTCCTGTAGCCAGCACTATACACCATGTAATGGCAGAATCTCCCAGAGGGTGGGGAAACAGCGTTACATTTGGAGGTGCTGGTGAGATCATAAGGACAAGCTTTCAACGAAGCAAAGCAGCATTTTATGAGGTCTACAGAGGAAAGGGAGACTAGGTGTAACTCGTAGGCCCGTTCTATAGTGCCTGCGCTTGCTGCGCCGTGCGCGCGGCATTTATGGTTGGCTGACGTTAGTCAGCCTTTCTATAATTGCGCCGCGCACGGCAAGGAGAGTGAAACTGTCCGACGGGGGATGATGAAAAAAAGAAAGAATTTGCGCCGCTACCGCCGCTAAAAATGTAAGTATATGTGTGTGTGTGTGTGTGTGTGTGTGTGTATGTAAAATGTTATTAAAAAAAATATTCAATGCTTTATTTATTTATTTGAAAACACACACACACACACACACACACACACACACACATACTCGCGCACAGTATACACACACACATACAGTCATACACTCACGCACAGCATACACACAAAATGTGTGCGGCACGTGCACGCGCCTTCGCACAGGCATGGCCGAACACACTATATAACAGTCTTAAGGGAGCTGCAGCCTAGGCTAACCTAAAGGGCGAACTGCTCTGAAGCAGAGGGCTATTTCTGTTTCTGATAGGTGTAGGACGCCTGGAGGGGGTGTTTTGGCTGGCAGGGCCCCAGAAACTCTGGAAAGGGTCTGCAATGTCAGTGCCATAGCAAGGTGGCGTAAAGTATTGCTAGATAGTGTCTGAGAAGGGGTGCTTGATCCACAGGTGCCATAAACTTTTGTTTTCGCAGCTACCAGGGTACTACTAGCCGTTGATGCACATGGAGCCACAGGAGTACTCACAATGGACTGAGATCGTGTACAGCATATGGGAAAAGAGCTTTGCCTAGCCTAGGGTATATCTTTACTCAGGTAGTCAGCTAACCATGTGCTGTTGTGACTCGAGGAGTGGATTCCTGTAGGAATTGTGGAGACCGCGCGGTCTTGTACTTTATAGCACTCAAAATGGTGGTTTCCTTGAATATTTTTACACAAGATGGCGGTTCCCACCTAAACTGGTGACCGCGTGTATTTTTTGCAGAAGAATTGCACGCTTCCTTCTTGCACAGTTCTGCAAGGACTTGGCGCGAAAGCTTGAGCCGCGCCCACCTGCTGTGAGTGGTCTGGGGCGCAGTAACGCCCACTACACTGTGCCCCTACTCTAAAGTCCACCAGAGGGAGGGGACACTTTATCAACCAATCTAAAGAGACTGTCTCTACTAGGGGAGGTGCCGGATGTGGGCTGCCGCACCCTCAGTTCTTCGGAGCCAGCAAAGCGCAAGGAGCTACACTGCCAGTACTCCTGCTTCTGTGTACCCAGCCAAGTCTAACGATGACCAGCTGTAATTTCACACACTACAGGTTGCCAGGAAGCTTCCTAGTAGTGGAGGTGGAGGGAAAACACTATCTAAAGTGTATTTGCCCCAGATGTGACTTCCCAGGTGGGGATGTCAGCCTGACCGCTATGTGTCCGCGGTGCGGGGCATTCTTCCTGAAGCCAGCGCTGATGCGGCCTACGGCCTTCACGCCCAAAGACACGGCTGACATGCAGACCTGTGCGGCCGAGGCGACTACTACTTTAATGGGGGAGGTTCCAGTGGGCTTGTGTGCCCTAGCGGATGCTCCAGGGGGCCCATGTGCCCTTGTTCCTGAGCCGGAACTGACCCAAGACCAACAGGGTTAGTTGACTGACCGGGGTGATGAGGGGCCGCTGCCATTGGTGGTGCAGGAGCCGGAATGCTGCCTGCTTATATCCGCTGACGATAGCGAGACGCTCTGGTATCTCTCCCCCACGGATGTGTCCCTGACCTCATCTGATGGAAGCGGCAGTCGAAAATCTGTCGTGATGCACCCGCCGGCGTGTCCACCTGTCAATGCTGTGGAGGAAAAGCTTACCTGCGGTGCGGATCCACAGCGGAGTCCGGCATCCAAGACAATGTCAAAGCAGGCGATGGTGCGGCCTGAGCAGCGCAGGAGCATCCCAGAGGTGGCGGCTTCGATCAGCGTAACCAACGTACCTGCGGCGTATCCTGAGGTTCCAGCGAGCCAGCGGAGCGATGAGTCTGCCACCTTACTTCCTGCAGGACCCGATGTAGGCTTCCGGTGAGGAGGTGTCATCCGGTGCCTTCTCCTACGCGACCAGCATCCTGTGAGCCAATAGGTAGCCAGCACTATACACCATGTAATGGCAGAATCTCCCAGAGGGTGGGGGAAACAGTGTTACACCTGCTGTAAAACTTCAAAGCCCAATTGACTGGTATCTATATACTTTCCATATTTGGGATATCTTTTTGTCTATCACAGGCAGCTTTGGATTCTTTTGCTGTTTGTTAACCAACTCTACTGCAAAATAGACCAAGAAATTACAGTATACCACACTTTACAAAGAGACTCCACATTATTATACATTTACATGCACTGGAATATGTGCAAAATATATGTTCAAAATATACACACAATAGAATTGTTAGATACCATAATAAGGCCTCGGACACGCTTACCGCTGGCGTGCTGAGGCGTGCTGAGGCGCGCTGAGGCTCAGGGAAAGCGGGTGCTTTCCCTGGCCTTGCGGTTGCTTACCGCACGCGCTCTCAGCAGGCTGTCAGGGGGGGCGGTCCCGTCACTGGCCGGGGGCGGGCCAGTGACGTCACGGAGCTGGTTCGCCCTCATTGGGCGAACCGCTCACGTGACCGGCCTGTCTCGCCGGCAAGCGGGGGAATTTTAAATTCCCCTAAGACCTGCGCTTCCGCAACCGCGCGGAAGCGCAGGTGAGCCCCTACTAAAGCCGCTCTAATTGCGGCTGTAGTGGCTCAGTGCTGAGCGGGAGCGCGCGTCAGCACGCTTCCGCAAGCAAGCAGGCAACATGGACGAGGCCTAAGGCAACATTGTAAAATGCTTTCATCCAGAATTTCTCATAACAAAATGAAAACTACATAGTTAAGTTTTCTACTTAATTAGCCTCACCACTTAGGTCAGTGACTTTTTATTAGGATGACATGTTAGCACTTTTAATAATTGGCTTCAATTATCAAATTTACTATGGTAATTGGTACATTTAGAATGTGATATTTTAGTTTCCTTGCATTTTGTTAGCGAATAACCCATATTAAATTGTCTTCGTGCCCCCATATTTTTAATAACAAAATTGTCAGAATGAACCAGAGCATATAGTGTAAGTCTGACTCTATGCCATTGCCAGACAATGGTTCATAGTTTGAACATACTCTAGTGTTGCAAAATATTACACAAACTTGTAATTTACATATTTATCCCCATGCTGTAGAAATAAAAGCTAACTTTGTTCTGCAAAATTTCTACATAATGTGTGGATGATTTCAGTTGAGTAAGTCTTCTCATGGCATAATGGATCATTTAATCTGACATACCCTTGACCATATCATGCACGCAGTCCCTGCCTCTCGAACCTTGAAACTATTGTACAATCTGATTTTTCAAAGATTGAAAACTGGATCACCCAAAACAAACTATTTTATAAACACTAATGAAACAGTAACTATCATGCTCAGGACTATCGCTAAATTATGTAAGCTTCCCATGACAGAGTTACTGATCAGAACCAGCTCTAACACGAATCTTGTCTCAGTTACAAGCTTTAAATATTTGGGTATGTGGCTTGAGTACAATTTAACATTTGGTTGTACAGATGAAACTGCCGGTTCTGAGCCACTTTCCTTGCAGGTCACACACGGCATCCTATCCATAGCCGTGAGATTCCAGCGGCCAGACTAATGGCCCCTCGGATTAACACAACGGGGGTCCCTCAGTTTTAATGGGACTTGTATGGTGTGAATCCTAACGGTCTTCACCTGTCTGTAAAAGACACACAGTAAGAGAGAGACTGAATCAGTCACTCTACCTGCGTGCTTCTAACAGGCGATCGTGCAGCTTTTATTTTATTTTAATAACATATTCTGCTGCTGACCCCCTGCTTCCTAAGCTACAGACCCCGTTACCGTTATGGGGTGCCGGTATCCCGGCGGCCATGTTTAAATTCTCCCTGAAAAAAGCAGAGGGATACCGGCGCCCCATAACGGGGCCTGTAATTCGGGAAGCACAGGGTCCCCGGACCTGAAATGAATGTGATTCAGCTTCGGAGACCCCCAGCTACAATAATGTTATCAAAATAAAATAAAAGCAGCTTCATTACCTTCGCGGCTAACTGCTAAGACAATGAAGGGGTTAAGTCAAAATACCTGGTTACTGGGGGTAGAGAGGGTGAGGGAAGGGGGTGGTTGCCCTAGGGTGGGTGGTAGTAACCGCATGGTAATGAAAGGGTTAATCACTCCCACAACCCACCCGAGAGGCCTAACCACCCACCCTGGGGCAACTACCCCCTTCGCCCCCCTTCACCCACCTCATCTGCCCCCAATAAATATTCCAATACAAACATCAATACAATACACTGAACAGTCCCACCCCCTCCCACCCCCCAACACATACAGTACAGTAATAGTCAAAATCCCTATTATCCATAATGTGTTAGTAGATCATTTGCCCATTAAAAAAATAATGATTTCATCCTCCTATTTTACTTTTGGTTGTTGTCTTGCTACTTTGATATCTCTTGGAATCCAGTCAACTACAATCCCTGTCCAATGATAATAATTTCAGCTTGCAATATGTCTGGCCCACTGATATTTTAATTTCTTCACCCTTGTGATGATGTCTCAGACTTATATTTGGTTTCAAACCCATTCTTATTATCCTGTGTCTTCGGATAATACCCAGCATGTATCTCACCATACTTCTTGGAGTTGTCTATAGCTTCTGAATGGTCTTTGCATTTATAGTCCAAGTTTCACACCCATACGTGAGCACAGGCAGGAACCACTGATCAAACGCTTTGTACTTTTTGGGCACAGTGGAAGGCTGTCTAGTAAAGATTGCTTTGTTTCTTCCAAATGTGTTATATCCCATCTTCATTCTTCTATTGATTTAATTCAAAATATTCCCATCTATTCATACTTGCTGACCAAGGTTGTCCGTCTTTAAATTCTATTCCATTTGTTTTGATCTTTGTAGATTGACAGATTTGTTGAATCTCGCTTTGGTCCTGCTGGGATTCATATGGAGGCCCACCTCCTTACTTGTGAGTTCTCTGATTTGTTGCTGAAGGTCACCTGGACTTGTAGCAAAAATAACAATGTCATCTGCAAATAGGTGACTCAAGTATTCACTGTTGATTTACAGTATATATAAAATCACTGATCAAGACAATGTGAGGAGTTATAGTATACTGTAAGTAGGTAGATCCAGTCCCTACAATTACTACACTATATTAGTTTCTCTTTTGTCATTTATGTTTTGTCTCCTGAGGCTACATCTGCACTGGGATATAATTTATAACCATTAATGATTAATAAAAATAAAACTTAATCCATATTGCGCTTGTCCATGGCCCCTGAAACAAATACACTGTGGTAATTCGAAAGGTCAATGCCCAAGGGGCAGTTAGTTTCCTTTAATATGTGTCTATCCATAGAGGTACTGTAGATTCCAGTGGCTGGGGCTGGACAGATCTGGTAAAAACTGGGCAGGAGCCATAGGATGATGCAAGGTCAGACAGACACGTGTCATGGCAAGCAGCAGGCAGCTAGAATCAGTCAAGTGGGCACAGGTCGAGGCATGCAGTAGGTAGGTAGAGTCATTAGGCAGGCATGGGTCGAGGCAGGCAGCAAGCAGAGTAGAGTGATCAGGCAAGCACGGGTGGAAGCAAGCAGGAAGAGCCAGCAGGCGGGCAATGGTTGAGGCAGACAGAGTAGTCTGGTAAGGCAAGCATGGATCGATGCAGGTAACTTGTAGCAGGATACAATAGTAACAGTAGCCAAACAATCTAGTTTATCCAGCAAAGGACAGGAGAAAGGGGCTGGCCTTAAATAGGCAACAAGGGGATGTGTCAGTAAGGGCTGATCTGGATCAGCTGAGTGAAGCACCTCATACTGTAGGCACACTGAGGCAGATGATCTGTCCAGGTGCTGATCTGGTCTGGCTAGCTGCCAGAGCTGCTGCCCTGAGCAGCAGAGGTCACAGGTTGAGGGAGGGGGAGAAAGAGTAGGTCCAAGCTGCAGAGTGATTCCTCTTGCATGGTTCAGGAGTAACAAGATTCCTGGATCAGAGAGCAATCTTTTAGTATGTACATCATTCTTTTTAAAAGCCTAATGAGGCAGCTGATGAGATTGAGGCCCCCGGCTTTCGAACTAACCTCAGTGCTGCATCAGGACATATGAACAGGGTTTCCCTGTCTCACTAGTGGCAGGAAATCCATCCTGTTACACTTAGACAGGTCTGAAACCCTGCTTTTCACCATTATCTCTTACACAGTGCTTTAACTGCAGCCAGGGATTCTGGGAAATTACATGCAAATGAGCACACAGTGTCACCTGTCACTGGAACATGCGTCATTTATTCTTTTACTGGCTACAGTATGAAAAAAATAAATGGTCTAGGGACATACTGTAACCGTTTTTGATGGCCAATCGGCATTTAGCCGAGTTTGTAATCAACAGTAATCAGTCGTGTAGTTACTACTAATATTACTCTCCAGAAATCACTTTACTGAACATAGCATATGAATCTCCTGCTCCCTCACACCAAGGAAAAGCAAGGTCATATTTTCTACAAGTGACCTGCTTTCTGTACAGTTCTTCTTGTGCAAGTCAGTTACTTGGAGCAGCTACTGTTTGTATGATAAGAGAACTGATATGTCATGGGCCCATAGACAGGACAAATGTTGCAGGAGTGACGATGCCTGGAATAGCACAAATACATCCACCATTTATAATATGACAATTAAGGAGAAAGTGGCAGATCTGAAGCAGAAAAAGACATAGGGGTGTAAGGTATATTTTATACGTTTCAAGATTGACGATTTGTGCAGCCTGACACGGAAGACCCATTGAAATCCAATGGGGCTTCTGTGTCAGACCGCACAATTTGGGGATCCCGCAGCTTATAGAAAATACCCCATAAACTGATAAGATGGTATACAACAAAATGTTTTTCACAGATATGTTCATACTGTTCCCACAAAAGACAACACTAGAAAAATAGAGACAATTGAATTATGTGGAGCACCAGTAGAACAATTACAATGTTGGCCATGAAGGGATCAGCAGAGAACAGGATTTATAGAATGAGACTGTTGCAGTGAGTAGGCAACAACACGTGGGGGTTAATTTAGTCTTAAAAATGTATGTGCAAAATAACATAAAGCAGCTTACTTTCAGCAAGGTTCAGAATAGTCCATTCAAACAGTCCATAACATGGCTGAGCTCTTGGTCCACAAGGCTAAGTCTTTAAGCAAGAAAAGGCGGGTCTGTGATTCCAGTAGCAGCATGGTCCTGCAGGGTTCTAGGGTAAGACACAGACAGCAGTAAGTTCCAGGACTTTAAACCCTGCTAATGGTTTAAACTTGAGAGCTGTCTAATTACTTCAGGCTGAGATTTTACCAGCTCAGCGCTGGACTAAACAGCTAAACATGCAAAGTAATTAGGCAGGGAAACTACCCTGTCTCAGAGACCCTAAGTGATGTACAGTATAATCATCTCTAATATCCTCATTATCCTCATGTGTTAAAAGCAGTTCATATTATTTTTGAGAATATATTAATTGCAGTTTCGGTCGGCACAGTGGGACCTTCTTCAGGGGTTTGTGTGTATATATATGTGTATATATATATATATATATATATATATATATATATATATATATATATATATATATATATATATGTGTGTGTGTGTGTGTATATGTGTGTATATATATATATATATATATATATATATATATATATATATATATATATATATATATGTATATATATGTATATATATATATATATATATATGTATATATATATGTATATATATATATATATATATATGTATATATATATATATAAATATATATATGTATATGTATATATATATATAGGCAATACGATACCGCACTCCAAATGAATATCAAAAATCCTGTATTATTCAACAAAACATCATATCCAACGTGTCATCACCTTGACAAAGGTCCCGTTTGAGGACCGAAACGTTGGATATGATGTTTTGTTGAATAATACAGGATTTTTGATATTCATTTGGAGTGCTGCCTCTGATATTCATCCACGTGCGGTATCGTATTGCCTATTTATTTGTACAGGATTTGCGCCCATTTTTTCTATTCAGACAGAGTGCCTATGGTTCTTTATTACCTGCTGTATACACACACACACACATATTTCATGTCACCAGAGAGGGCAGCATTGTTAACAGTTCTTGTGGAGTAGCCTCCTATGGCGCTTAGGATATGGACTGGAATGGAATCTTCTGTGATGTTTTTTCAAACAGGGAATTCCTCAGAGAGGGTGACAAGAAGCAAACAAAAAACACCGCAATAGTGTATTACCTTGGGGCATAAATTACCATATGGGGCAAGATATACAGAGCATTTATTGGTTAAAACAATTGTAACAAAGCAAGGGTTGGCTGCCGCTCTCCGTGGATTGGAATAAAATATATTACTGGGAGAGAATAATAGGGTGCATACGGGATATATAAGTAGGTAAAGAGGGGCGGTCACAGAGGTGGCCAAAAGATGCCTATTTGCACTCGCTAGACCAGTTAGTTAGGCTAGGAAACATTCAATCCTTGGAGATAACTCCATAGCCATACACAATTATAAAATCATATTTATTAAACATATATACAACAGACTTAATGTCTAAAATACCACTATGTGGTTGCTAGAAACACGGAGGGAGCACCGGGGTAGTGCAGTGTAGCTACGAGAGTGATTCAAATTGTAAAAGACTGTTGTTTAGTGTACTGTCATATAAGTTCTGCTGGTGTTCCCATCATAATCCCATATTAATATCATTAAGGTGTATAACCTTTGTAGTGGGTTAGGATCACAGCGTGGGAGGGTACCTAGGTAGTATTGGCTTATAGCCGTGTATGGTGGGGCTATGTATGTAAGGGTAACGTCCCTATATGTCACGTGATGTCTAGACCGAATTGTTTAGGGACCCCTATACACTGTCCCTCTACCTCCCTAGAGTAAGGTGCCTGGTGCGCCTGATGTATGCGCCCCACTCGGCAAAATCAATAGTAATCTGAGCGTCACTACATATAATATGGTTCCGTTTTTAGTTAGGAAGCCAGTACTGTTATTGGTGCTGTCTAGATGCATACACCAGTATGTCTGTAGCGCGCTCCCTTTAGCTGTTCATACGACCTGTCAGCCTGAAAAATCTCTCAGTTGCCCCCTTAGTGTTCCTCCGCGACTCCAGATGACGTCACCGGAAGTGCGTCATCACGTACCAACGCACGTTTCACGCTCGTAGGCGCTTCGTCAGGGTAATGGGCCTGACGAAGCGCCTACGAGCGTGAAACGTGCGTTGGTACGTGATGACGCACTTCCGGTGACGTCATCTGGAGTCGCGGAGGAACACTAAGGGGGCAACTGAGAGATTTTTCAGGCTGACAGGTCGTATGAACAGCTAAAGGGAGCGCGCTACAGACATACTGGTGTATGCATCTAGACAGCACCAATAACAGTACTGGCTTCCTAACTAAAAACGGAACCATATTATATGTAGTGACGCTCAGATTACTATTGATTTTGCCGAGTGGGGCGCATACATCAGGCGCACCAGGCACCTTACTCTAGGGAGGTAGAGGGACAGTGTATAGGGGTCCCTAAACAATTCGGTCTAGACATCACGTGACATATAGGGACGTTACCCTTACATACATAGCCCCACCATACACGGCTATAAGCCAATACTACCTAGGTACCCTCCCACGCTGTGATCCTAACCCACTACAAAGGTTATACACCTTAATGATATTAATATGGGATTATGATGGGAACACCAGCAGAACTTATATGACAGTACACTAAACAACAGTCTTTTACAATTTGAATCACTCTCGTAGCTACACTGCACTACCCCGGTGCTCCCTCCGTGTTTCTAGCAACCACATAGTGGTATTTTAGACATTAAGTCTGTTGTATATATGTTTAATAAATATGATTTTATAATTGTGTATGGCTATGGAGTTATCTCCAAGGATTGAATGTTTCCTAGCCTAACTAACTGGTCTAGCGAGTGCAAATAGGCATCTTTTGGCCACCTCTGTGACCGCCCCTCTTTAAAACAATTGTAACCTCAATTGACATAAAACATGTATATAATTAATAAACAGTTGACTTTTCTCCTGCTAGAATAAGGAAATCGTTCTCCTGCTAGTTTAAGAATTGTGCTTCCAAGCGCTTGTGCTTTAAGAAGCTACTTTGCTCCGCCGTTGAGTAAAATTGAAATCCTACTCACCATCCATGAGTAGGACATGTACAGTGGTTCGGGGTCTTTTTGCAGGGGTAACCGCTTGCCATGGGGTGCAGGACGTCCTTTCAATGCGGGGGGAAAGTGTTACGGTCCTCGTGGTTTGCTGCCGACAGAGTAGTTTCACCGAGGACCGTAACACTTTCCCCCCGCATTGAAAGGACGTCCTGCACCCCATGGCAAGCGGTTACCCCTGCAAAAAGACCCCGAACCACTGTACATGTCCTACTCATGGATGGTGAGTAGGATTTCAATTTTACTCAACGGCGGAGCAAAGTAGCTTCTTAAAGCACAAGCGCTTGGAAGCACAATTCTTAAACTAGCAGGAGAACGATTTCCTTATTCTAGCAGGAGAAAAGTCAACTGTTTATTAATTATATACATGTTTTATGTCAATTGAGGTTACAATTGTTTTAACCAATAAATGCTCTGTATATCTTGCCCCATATGGTCATTTATGCCCCAAGGTAATACACTATTGCGGTGTTTTTTGTTTGCTTCTTGTCACCCTCTCTGAGGTATTCCCTGTTTGAAAAAACATCACAGAAGATTCCATTCCAGTCCATATCCTAAGCGCCATAGGAGGCTACTCCACACGAATCCTCTCATCCGGTTGGAAGATACCGGATTTACCTCCCAGGCAGCTCAAGGACTACCCTCACTAACTGTATCACAGGTTTTGTTCCAATATATGTACTGTTTATAACACTGTATTATTCTGTATACACTAGCGCTTATATTGCACTTATTATTTTTCCCCCATTGTTAACAGTTCTGCCTAAACATTGTCTTGCGCATTTAGATTTTTATTTGTTAAGAATATGTATCCTATTTGTGCATGGCTTAATACATCTAATCATTATATGATATTAGTTATTTTACAGTTCTTTTTAACAATTACAATATTTTACTTTATATGACGTTGCATTATATCCATGTGTGCACAGAACGGAAACAGAAACAACAAAATCTTCCCCAAAGAAGGCTGAACCTGAGTTTTGGTATTGGAACAGCAGTGAGATAAAGTGACAATATACATACTAAGCTTGGGTCTCGAACATTATTCTTCCATGTAAAACACAGTTCAATGCTTTTAGGACTGTTTATCAAGTACTTTCTTACTTTATGCTTATACTAAAATATTTGTGCTACTATGTCCAATTGATACCCTGTGTTTCTCTAGGAAATACTTTTCATAAGCATCTGGTAGAAAAGGTGTCCCGTCAATTCTAACGGATTCAGAGATACTTAAAGATGTTCCTTCCAATGCTTCCAATCTTTTGTAGTGAAGTAAAACTGAAACTACTCTGGCAAATATTCTCCAAATCCTGGCAGCTGTTACCAAATCATTTTTATAACGGTCATTTTGTGTTATTGGATATCCTCATTATTTTGAAGGCCAAGCTAAATGCCATTCCAAGGGCAAATGCAATCCAAGAAAATGATTGTAAGTTAAATGCCCGGTTAGCACACGCACAACCACTTCTGTATCCAGCAGTTACTTGCGATAAGGGTACAATATACCACTGACATGACTCAATACATATATTAAAAAATCTTTTTTTGGATCCCTAGCTCTTTATAAGCATACTTCATAGAAATACCGACTTGTTATATAGCCAAATTGGAATTAATGTCTACAAAGGTGATTTTCAACAGGGATTCACAGAAACCGTGGGCATCCATAAAGGGTTCCCTGCAATTTTCAGGTAATTAGAGAAAGTTGAAATTCCTTACAATGCATCTGATCTCAGATACGCTATTAGAGAGGGTTGGGGTTCCTCGTTATGCATCTGATCTCAGATGCGCTATTAGAGATGGTTGGGGTTCCTCGTTATGCATCTGATCTCAAATGCGCTATTAGAGGGTTGGGTTTCTGCAGAATTTCACAATATAATTATAGCGATCCTTAACCAAATAAAGCTTTCAAAACACAATGAGCAGTTATGTCTCTATATATTTTTTGATTCTGCATAAGCATCATTGTTGTGTAGTGATTTCCACTGCCCAGAAGATGGCTCTGCTATACTTACTTACCAAGCAGTAAAGTGGATACAGTATATATACAATAAGTAATGAAATCTAACTTATTTAATAAAAAATAATAATAATTGTGAACCAATTTAGATAGCAGTACATACTCCTTGGCATGATGGTTTAAAATACCAAAATGCCAATCTGGGTTTTATTTATTTTTATATATATATATATATATTAAGGTTATGGTGGGTAAAAAAAAGTGACAAAAACCCTCCACACTAAAGCATAAAGCAACTGTAAATATTACTGTATGTTCATTTGCATGTCTTAGACAGGTCTGCAACCCTGTCTTTCCCCATTGTCACCCAGCATACAGCGCTTCCACTGCAGCAAAGGATTCTGGGAAATTACATGCAAATGAGCACTCAATGCCACCTTTTGTCTCAAGCTCGTATTAAACAAGCCAATCCTCAAGCCAATGCATGCTGTTTTAAACACAGCTTTTAGACAGAGGCTGGGATGAGATGCAAAGCCATTAGACCCACTCACATACATGTTTCAACCTTGATGTGTATCATCAGTGTGAGGTTGGTCTTAATGGCAAAGCAGGTTTGAGACTAGACTAGGTAATCACCACTGTCATTAAGGGTTTTTGTCACTTTTTTTACCCACCATAACCTTAATGACAGTGGTGACACTGTGTGATTGAAACTCCAGGCCAGAGTTTACAGTGGTTCTGGTTTTCATTCACCTGCTCTCCTAATTGAGGAAGAGGTATATATTGCAGTTAGGTTGGTGCTCAGTTGCTCTTAGAGCATGGAGGCTGGGAGGATGCTGCTCCCCAGGATCCAGGTCGGGGTAGACGACCCCCTCCTGTGTTGCAGAATCTGAGAATCTATTGGGACGCTGTCCCCATCTGACAGTTAAGGATTCAATGTTATATCTGTGTGTTATTTAATGTTGGTTACTGGCTTACCCAGCCAACATTGCAGGCAGGGATATGCATGTGAGTTAGACTCCTGACAGGAGTAGATGTTATTTTTATGATGTCTTTTGTTTCTTAATGTGATAGTGTTTGAAATGTTTAGTGTTACTAATGGAAAAATAAACTGCTGAAGGTTGAGATCTGAGTGCCTCTTGTGTATATACACGTGTTTGTCTTCCTTTTCTACAAATTAAACCGTAGAAGACATATATATACAGTATGTATGTACAGTATGTATATATGTATATATATATATATATGTATATGCATTGAGCTCTGTCTGTGTTTCATGTTCGTCTCTGGTTTTAAATTTAATATTATATATATATGTATGTATGTAAGGTTGAGGGCTGAGTGCCTCTTGTGTATATACACGTGTTTGTCCTCCGTTTCTACAAATTAAACCCTAGAAGACTGTGTCACAGAGAGCCTGGGCAA
The DNA here is from genome assembly GCF_040206685.1 of Ascaphus truei. Lineage (NCBI taxonomy): Eukaryota > Metazoa > Chordata > Amphibia > Anura > Ascaphidae > Ascaphus > Ascaphus truei. The sequence continues at coordinate 62,066,855 of NC_134487.1, forward strand.
ACAGCAGCGCTACACAAAGGGAGCCGTTTGCCACATATGGTGGAGAATACGGGCAGACACTGAAAGGTCTGTGGGTTTGAGAAAAAATGTGGGGATTTAAAATGGCCGCCCGGCCAAAGTAAAAGTGCAGACTCTGCAAGTGAAGTCTGTGCCACTCTGCATGACCAGTTGGGCTTACAGCATACACAGAGAATGTGTGGAGTGTGAGTGCAATAGCATCCAGAGGTACAGTAGATGAAGATATGTTAAGGCCCTTAACCCAAGTAGATAACTATTTTTTTTGCTGAAGAAAGTGAAAATTACATCTAGCAAGTGCTGAGTGTAAAGTCTGTCCCGTTGGGTATGAAAGGATTGCTGTGCTGTGTAAAGCTAACACCATAAGCAATGTGCTGAATATCAAGTTTGCCCTGCCGGGTTTTAAAAATGGCTGATGTGAAATGTTTGTTTTGTAATGTACATAACCGTGCAAAACAGTATCCCTACAGGCCATACGATGATGACGATGTCGACTCCTCGTATGTGGCCCCAGGAAGAGAGCTGTAGCCAAAGAAGAAATTAGTGTGCTGGGCCTGTCATGAACTAGGTCACATTGAAGACGTGTGTCCCCAAATTTCAAATACAAACAGCTGCAAAAGCAAACATAGTCCTGTGAGCGCAAACAAGATGTGGAAGCTGGTAACAGTGAGTGTGTGCCTAGTACTACTGATCTCTCAGGATCTGCTAAAGCAAAGAGAAAGAAAAGAAACGTGTTTCTCAACCCAAAGTGGAAGTGACCGTTACACTTAGTGAGCCTGCGATGTCAGGACAATGTGCATCAGAAAGGTGCAGAGATGTGCTGCAGACCGGAATGATGGGCGGAGTCAGCATAGGAACAGCCACAAAAGAAAAGGAGGAGCAAAGGGAAGCTGAATCCTTGATCCAGGATAAAGAGGCCTTAATTTCTGCACTCCAAACTGCCCGCCATGATCATGAAGTCCTGTGGGAGCGATTGGATATGGAACGAGAAACTAATGCTGAAGTACAGAGGCATCTATTCTTCCAGCTTTACAAGAGTACGAGGCTTTGAAGAAAACAGAGTGTCTCTTACGGAGTGAGTTGGAGAAGGTAACGACTAGTCTGTAAAGGGCCAAACGCCGCAATTGCTACCATGGATGAAAAGCAGAACAAGGCTGTCAAACTGATTGCTAACCTAAAACAGATATGTAGGAAGGCTCTACAAGAGATTCACGCTCTCAGCACAGAGGTGGAACACTCACGCCAGGCGGGCCATGGCCTAAACACAGAGCTTTGTATGTTGAAGGAAACACATGAGAATGCCCTAAGTGATTAAGAGACTGTAACGAGAGAGAATGCAAGTCTGAAAGAGGAACATTCAGATTTGTCTGACCAGGTTAGTGAAGGAAAGGAGAAGCTTCACCAAGCAGAAAAAGTGAAGGCACAATTGTTCCAGGAAAATTTGGATATACAGGCAGCACTGCAGAATGCAGAGAGAATTCTGGAAAAATAATGCCTCTCCCTGGAGCAGTGTACACAAGCAGAGCATATAGTGCAGAACCAGCTGCATGTGCATCTACAGGAGGCCAAGGAGAAGCAGTGGGTCCTGCAGAAAGAAAGTATCCAGGCTGCTCACAAAGTAGAAGTTCTGCAGGAGCGTCTGACTACCCAGTGTCCCCCGCAGAGCAGCATGAGGAGCTGAAGGCCATTTTGAGCGTCACAAGAGCATCTCTGGAGGTGGAGCTTAGAGGCCAGGTGACTTTGTATGAGAGGGAGCACGAGAAAGTCCAGAAACTAGAGCAAGAGATGGAGAAGCAGAGAGGCTGCACAGTCCCCAAAAGTCAGTACACTCAGGAGAAAGAGGTGTGAAAATCGCAAGCAGCGACGACCCTGGGGATAAAATCTGCAGAGCTCCAAGACGTGAAGGATGCGCTGATGCAGAATCAGAGCAAGCACAAGGAAGAGATGGAGGCCCTGAGTGGAGAATTGCAGGATGCAATCAAGAAACAGAGGTCTCTCAATGAGGAACTGGACCGGCTCCAAAGAGAGAAAAGCATTCTTATACTTCAGAAACACTACAGAGCATTTATCCTTACGAAGGATGGCGAGAGAAAGCTATTTGTGTAAACCCTTTGTGACTGTCGCCTAGAGAGGGATGAAAGCTCGCCTGCTGTTTCGCCAGAATAAAGCAGCTCAGATTATTCAGTCATACTGGCGAATTCGGCAGCAAAGAAAGAAGTATCAATACTTGAAGGAATGCGTGATTCTACTACAGTTAAAGGTTGGGAAGTATCAGCAACAAAGACGCTACTGGGACGTGGCAAAAGCTACCAGAGTGATTCAGTCTGGATATCAATCCTACCTCCTAGCCAAGCAATCTGTACGTTCCTATAAGCATATCTGCAATGCCTTTGCAGTATTACAATTTGCTATAAAGCTGGAGTCTCTAAGAAGAATAGGATGGAAAGGCGTCCACGATCATACGAGGGGAAAAGCGTCACCGGAGTTCCAGTGGTACTCCCGTTGGAATATGTTAATGAGCCAAGTGGCTGGCCTGACACTGCGCTAAGAGACCGAGATGACCGATACCCACAAATCGCTGGACCTCACGGCCAATGAGAGGGCCTGGCTGCAGCTGAAGCTGGACAAGGTCCGAGAGGAGCATGACAGCTGCAGGTCAGAAATAGACAAAAGAAGACCAAGGAAGGTGAACTCAATGCCCTCACTGATGACAGAGGAAGGAGATACAATTTATTTTGATAGTGTTTCTGTTATTCCAGAAGCAGGTAGGCACCCTCCTGAGAATACTGATAACAAACTCCTTCAACTTGTATTCAAAAATCCAGATCCTCTATTTCATTTGCTGTGTTCAGATGATTATTAAACGAGTGAAGACACTCTGGCCACCACAGAAGATGTTTTAGCCAAGTGGGTGGCAGTTCTGGCAAATAAAAAACTGATGGATTATCCCGATAAAGTTATTAATATTGACTGCGTGCAAGATATAGCAAGCATTAAAATGAAGTCTGAGAACGTAATGGACTGGATGTCAAGAAAAAAAAATGTGTGGGAACTAACCGATTACATTACACGTGCGGACTATGTCACGGACACTTAACCTTGCAAATAAGCTAGTATAGTTATGTGGTATTATGCCTCTCGGATGAGCAGTGCATGAATATGGTAAGGTTGTATGTTCTGAAAATGTAGGTAAGACTACAAGTTGGTATACAGGGTTGACGGCCCTTAACAAGATTACTACGTAATGGAAAAAGTTAATGGCCCTTTTTATATAATAATGTTCATATTCTAGAGTAGGAAAACCCCAGGGAGGTGATAGAAACTGCCCTGTTTCGTGAATATATATACAGACAATGTTTATCATATCCTTGGTTATAGGAAGTTGTTGTTACTAAGAAAAGTGGTTTTGAAAATGGTTCCTTATTGAAAGGCAACAAAATATGTTATGCTCAAGAATAGTATGATATGATGAAACATAGTGTCAGTAATTGCTGCACATTGTCAAATTGAACTCTTAGGAAAAGGTTCACATTTGTTTCCAGTGAACGCTTAATGTGTGGGAATTAGCTCAAGTGTTTTAGAAGGGACACTTTGGTATACTGTATATCTATGGTCACTCACCCCAGATGGTGTAATCTGGGGGGGGGGGGCGGATATGAGACATAGTTCCAGAATATTAGGCAGCCGTCTGTCCGATTTAAGGCAGAAAGCGGAAAAAAGGGAAAAAATTATCCATTCTACAGTTTCACATTTGCTGACAGCGTGGGATTGAAACTCCAGGCCAGAGTTTACAGTGGTTCTGATTTTCACTCACCTGCTCTCCTAATTGAGGAAGATGTATATATTGCAGTTAGGTTGGCTGCTACAGTCTCTCTTAGAGCCTGGAGGCTGGGAGGACGCTGCTCCCCAGGATCCAGTTCGGGGTAGACGGCCCCCTCACGTGTTGTAGCATCTGAGAATCTATTGGGACGCTGTCCCCATCTGACAGTTAAGGATTCAATGTTATATCTGTGTGTTATTTAAAGTTGGTAACTGATTTACTCAGCCAACATTGCAGACAGGGATATGCATGTGAGTTAGACTCCTGACAGGAGTAGATGTTATTTTTATGATTTCTTTTGTTTCTTAATGTGACGGTGTTTGAAATGTTTAGTGTCACTAATGGAAAAATAAACGGCTGAAGGTTGATGGCTGAGTGCCTCTTGTGTGTATACACGTGTTTGTCCTCCTTTTCTACAAATTAAACCCTAGAAAACATGTGTGTGTGTGTGTGTGTGTGTGTGTGTGTGTGTGTGTGTGTGTGTGTGTGTGTGTGTGTGTGTGTGTGTGTGTGTGTGTGTGTACTGTATACTGTATTTATATATTAAGTCAAACTTTTTGTTTAATAAGCAACTAAATAAATACACACCAATATACAGTGTTCGACAAATCACCCAAAAATCTACTCGCCCAACCAAAAAATCTACTCGCCACCTAGTCCCGCCCCCAACCCCGCCCCTAGTCCCGCCCCCAACCCTAGTCCCGCCCCCAACCCCGCTTTAAAATAAAATATATAAATAAAATACATTTAATAAATTCCTAGTCAGAACAACATTCATTTTTGACATAAATGTATTTATTGTATTACATTATACTACAATTAGGCCTTGTTACGTGTGTGTGTGTGAGTAAATTTCAGATCTAGAAATAAAAGCCAGATGTGAATGACTAGTTTCCTGAACCTCTTAACCAGTGTCTGGACGTCCCCGCTTCACAATATCTAAAGCAGTAATCCCGCCTGGGATCTTACCTGATCCGCAGTCCCTCAATGTCCAGGTACCTCATTCCCGCAATGTTACACATTGGAGGGGATGTGTTCCCTACCTGTCTTCTGGGTTAGGGGGGATTCCGATATCTTCCGTGTGAAGCTTGAGTCAGATCTGGAAGACAGCAATATAGGTTATTTCGGTGTAGTATAGGGCAAGTAAGATATATAGGGTAAATAAGCGATCCACAGTGTGGGGGGGTTAGAGAATAGAGGGAGAGAGAGAGTGGGGGGCAGAGAGAGAGAGTGTGTGGGGGGGGGGAGAGAGAGAGTGTGGGGGGAGAGAGAGAGAGAGTGTGGGGGGAGAGAGAGAGAGTGGGGGGGAGAGAGAGAGAGTGGGGGGGGGAGAAAGAGAGAGTGGGGGGAGAGAGAAGAGAGAGAGAGAGAGAGAGAGAGAGTGGGGGCAGAGAGAGAGAGAGAGTGGGGGCAGAGAGAGAGAGAGAGAGAGAGAGTGGTGGCAGAGAGAGAGAGTGGGGGGGGAGAGAGAGAGAGAGTGGGGGGGGAGAGAGAGAGAGAGTGGGGGGGGGAGAGAGAGAGAGTGGGGGGGGGAGAAAGAGAGAGTGGGGGGGGGGGGAGAGAGAGAGAGTGGGGGGAGAGAGAGAGAGAGAGAGAGAGAGAGAGAGTGGGGGGGAGAGAGAGAGTGGGGAGAGAGAGAGAGAGTGGGGGGAGAGAGAGTGGGGGAGAGAGAGAGAGAGAGAGTGGGGGGAGAGAGAGAGAGAGTGGGGGGAGAGAGAGAGAGAGTGGGGGGAGAGAGAGAGAGAGTGGGGGGAGAGAGAGAGTGGGGGGAGAGAGAGAGAGAGTGGGGGGAGAGAGAGAGAGTGGGGGGAGAGAGAGAGAGTGGGGGGAGAGAGAGAGTGGGGGGAGAGAGAGGGTGTGGGGGAGAGAGAGAGGGTGTGGGGGAGAGAGAGAGGGTGTGGGGGAGAGAGAGAGGGTGTGGGGGGGAGAGAGAGGGTGTGGGGGAGAGAGAGGGTGTGGGGGAAAAAGAGAGTGTGGGGGAAAGAGAGAGTGTGGGGGGAGAGACAGAGGGGAGAAACGGTGGGTGACACACAGAGGGTGGGTGATACACAGAGAGGGTTACTGACTGACTGGGGGGGGGTGACTGACTGGGGGGGGGGGTGACTGACTGGGGGGGGTGACTGACTGGGAGGGGTGACTGACTGGGGGGGGGTGACTGACTGGGGGGGGGGTGACTGACTGGGGGGGGGGGTGACTGACGGGGGGGGTGACTGACTGGGGGGGTGGTGACTGACTGGGGGGGTGGTGACTGGGGGGGTGGTGACTGACTGGGGGGGTGGTGACTGATTGGGGGGGTGGTGACTGATTGGGGGGGTGGTGACTGATTGGGGGGTGGTGACTGATTGGGGGGGTACCTCTGGTGTCACACACATACACATGCTCCCATACACACATACACTTGCTCCCATACACATGCTCCCATACACATACACTTGCTCCCATACACATACACACATACACTTGCTCCCATACACATACACACATACACATGCTCCCATACACATACACACATACACATGCTCCCATACACATACACACATACACATGCTCCCATACACATACACATGCTCCCATACACATACACACATACACTTGCTCACATATACTTGCTCACATACACTTGCTCCCATACACTTGCTCCCATACACTTGCTCACACACACACACACGGGGGGGGGGGAAGGAAAGGCCACGACCAGCACCACCACCACGCTCCTCCCCCACCCACCCCCCGCTCGTGGGGGGGGGGGGGGCAGGCCGAAACCCCCCCCCCCATACCTCACGCGGGCATATTGGAAGCTTTGGGGAGGCAGGGTGGGTGGGAGGCACGTGGCGAGGTATCCCCCAGGGGACAGTCAGCCCCGCAGTGGCCGCTACTACCCTGCTCCCCTCGCCGGCATGTCTTCACAGTGCGCGGCCAAGCAGCTTTGCAGACTGCTTCTTCCCCCCAGCCCGCGGCGGCATGAAGCTAGCTGGCGGGGAGGCGGCAGGGTAGGTGGGAGTCACGTGGTTAGGGCCGAGTCTGCAAGCAGTGGGGACCTCCCGCCTGGGGCAACGATCGGTGGATCGAGGGGGAAGGGGACAGGAGCAGGGGACAGGAGGAGGGGAAGGGGACAGGAGCAGGGGACAGGCGGAGGGGAAGGGGACAGGAGCAGGGGACAGGAGGAAGGGAAGGGGACAAGAGCAGGGGACAGGAGGAGGGGAAGGGGACAGGAACAGGGGACAGGAGGAGGGGAAGGGGACAGAAGCAGGGGAATGGAGGAGGGGAAGGGGACAGGAGCAGGGGACGGGGACAGGAGGAGGGGACAGGAGAGCTGCCGCGGTGGGGAGTAGGGAGCCATGTAGAGACCAGGGGGATCGCAGGGAAGGAGCAGAGGGGCCGCAGCATGGCGTGTACTTACTCTTGATGTCCGGGCAGAAAGAATGGCTGCTCGTTGGGGGCGGGCTCATATAGAGCCTGGCCGCGCGCCCACAAATCCTGGGAGCGCGCGCCAAACAGCAGTCAGGTAGGGAGTTTTTTTTTTTTTTTTTTTTTTTAAGCGCGAGCAGGGAAATTTCAGCGCGAACGGGGGAAATTTAAAAAAAAAACACGTGTGCTGCTTGGGCCAATGTTTACTCGCCTGGGGGTTAAATCCATCCGCCCCGGGCGAGTAAATGTATAGGATTGTCGAACACTGCCAATATATATATATATATATATATATATATATATATATATATATATATATATATATATATATATATATATATATATATATATATATATATATATATATATATATATATATATATATATATATATATATATATATATATATATATATATATATATATATATATATATATATATATATATATATATATATATATATATATAATGTTATAATATCATGAAAATAATATATATTTAAATATTACTGATATCGCTATTGCAATGCACTCACTATTCTGTTGTTAGTCAATAGCGGTTCTAATTATTATTGCCCATGTACTGTTTCCATCATTTTATTGGATGCACTGATCCTGGAAAGCAGTAACAATGTGTACCTTATACAGTAGCATAATGCAAAATTCCTCTTAGATTTTTGCGTACTTGAGCTTTTATTACCTGAACCGTGCTTTATTGTGATCTGATAGTGTTGACACGAATCAAATACATATCAAGTTTTATTAATTGTCATAGTTAACAGGGCATAACGTTTTGCAAGTCAAGTTTCCTAAAAGCTGATATTGTTTGATTATCAATGTTTCTGCAGTAGGGCACAACTGTCATTTGCCACTCCTTCTTCAAATCTGTTTAATTTTTTTTTTGTTTTTGTTAAAAATCTACTTTTTACAGCTGTACGTGCCCTTTTTCATCCTGGTTACATTTTACATTTTAATTAGCAAAACTATCGTGTTCTTTTCCCTTTCAGAGAAATACTGATTTTAAAAATATATATATTGTTTTTCGTTTTTTACTATCGGATCTGTATATTCTGTATTTTCTCTTTAAGAACTGGTATAAGATTGTGCTCTGATCATAGAAACTCTTGAACCCTCTTACAACATATGAAGAATTATTTAGCCATTGCTGCCGGCTTCAGGATAGCAGCCCCCTAGCCATCGGCGGGGGTGGGGTGGTCTCCTGACCGGGGGACTGGCCTTCTGCTCTCTGGCCCTCCCCCACACCTCCCTCCCCTACCCAGCGGAGGGCCTTCCTGTGTCCTTTTTAAGGCGCTGCTGGCGGTGAACCCGGCCTGTCCGCTGCCGCCAGACATTTATCCAGAGGTGCTGCAGAAGAAGGTTTGTTTTGAATTACTGACTTTACTGGTTTTGGTCCGGCGCTTACCCCTCCTACCCCCGGTCCCCCTGGCTGCCGCCTGGGGTGGGAGGTAGGCGCTGGGGGGAGCGAGCTGGCAGGAGACGAACAATACCTTGGCGCTTCCCCTGCCCCTGGTCCACGTGACTGCCGCCTGGGGTGGGAGGTAGGCTCGAGGGGGAGCAGAAATGGTGGGCAGGTACTCGCTCAGCACTTTCCCTTCCTTCCCATGTTTTCCTTGTTGCCCGCGCGGGCAGGGAGATAGGAGCGGGGGGAGGGGTTAGCAGAGAGACGGGTGCGGGTGGTTGGCTTGGCAGCAGGGGCAGAGGACGGCAAGTTAGTCGTTATTTATTTGTTTTGGCCTTGCAAACCCATACCCGGACGCTTCCTCCCTCCCTCCCCCTGTACCCACGTGGCTGCCGCCCATGGCTGGGGGGGAGCTGGGTGGCATGAAACAAACTGATACCGTGGCGCTCCGCCCCTGTTCCCTGTGGCTGCCCGCGCAACAGGGAGATGGGAGCGGGGAAACGTTCTGGCTGGTGGCATTTGGCAGGCATGCACGAGGCTCCCACGCGTTGTTGCTTCCCCCTCCTGCCCACAGTCCCCTTGGGAGATGGGCGCAGGGGGGCGGCTTTAGTGAGGGTTACAGCATGGGCAGAGGGCGGCTGCTTGGGCAGCGTGTGTTGTTTGCGCGTCCCTCGGCTCTTCCCCCTCCTCCCCCGGTGCTTTGTTCTCGGGTCGGGCAGGGGATGCGGGTGGGGGTTAGTGGCATCTGGCCACACCAGCTATGACGCTAGCGGTAGCCAAGCAATTTAGTGTGCTTCAAGCCAAAGCGGTGAACCATGAAGAAGGCTGGTTGGATTGGCAGCTGAACGCATTATTAATTACGAACAGGCGATGCCAAGGTAGCAGACAAGGCCGTTGCATTCCTGCAGCTTCGCGCGCTTGACAAGCGCTATGGCCACCCCCCACCACGGAGAGGTTGATGGGGCCCAGCCGCAAAGGGTGCGGCAGCTAGCCACACCAGGTGGAAGACAGGGTCCTGTGCAGGGCATCAGCCTCCAGCCACTGAGCCGCAGGGCGTCACGGTACACAAGATTGCCGCCCGCCACATTGGCAGGTGCAGGAGGTGCAAGGAGACCAGGATGGCCACCCGCAACCATGGGCGGCAGTGCATTTCGGCCACCTGCAGCTGTTGCAGGTGGTGGGAGATCAAAACAGCCACCCTCAGCAGTCGCGGGCGGTGGACAAACAAGACGGCCGCCTGCTGTGATTGCAGCCACCACCAGTGTGGTGAATAGCCGGCGGCACAAAGGGCCCCCGCTATGGTGGCAACATTCCGGGCGACAGATGAGGACACCAGCGTGGTTCGCCGCCCGGATCACATTCCCCTGCGATGCCAAGGATGGGTAAGAAACCTGCGGTGGTGAAAAGTGGTCGATTGCATGACAGAATAAGTGCGTTTAGGAAATGGATAGGTTCACAGGAGGCTCGCGCAGCTCTCAATGCCCAGACAGAGTTTCGGAGGTGGGGGCCAGAGGGGACCTCGCAGTGATTAATTTAGTGCGAGTGTCCATAGCTCTGGGTACGTGTGAGGCTTATGAGGTAGCTTGGCGTGACTCTTCGGACTTTGAAAGGAAAGTTGGGGGAGACGCGGCAGGGGTGGATACCGTCATGCGGTACATTTTAGCGTTGGGACGCAGGGGGCTAGCTGGAAGGTCTGTAGACAAGAAGCTGAGCAGGATTTCAATCTCTCTGGATCTAGGCGGGAGGGCGGACGTTGCAAAGGTGTTTATAGTCAAGAGGGCCGTAGCAGGAATGATGAAGGGGGCACCATCTAGCGACAACTGGAGGCCAGTGACTCCGGCATTATTGGAACGGCTAGTCCAAGTGATGGAACTAGTCTGGTTTTCAGTCTTTGAGACAATCCTTTTTAATGCGGCATTCACCCTGGCATTCTTCGGGGCATTGCGGGTAGGGGAACTAGTCTGCACCACTAAGAAAGGGGGTGGAGGTTTGCAGGTGGGGGATGCAGTGCTCGGTTCAGGCTCGCTGCAGCTTCACATTCGCCAATCGAACCTGCTAGGCTTAGCAGGGAGCAAGATTTGCCCAGTATTAGTGATAAGGGCATATTTCCGTTGCTCGTGCACGCAGACGTTGTTCCATTATCTAGGTACCAGTTCCTGCGGGTGTTCCGGGTATGCCTGGAGCATTTGGGTTTAGAGGCAGCACAGTTCGGGACTCCTCTTTTAGGATTGGTGCCGATACAGAGGCAGCATGCGCGGGGCTGGCGGGGGAGGTGATCCGGAGGATCGGGGGTGGGAGTCAGACAGGTACCAGTCCAACGTCAGGCCCACTTTAGTTGTGGTACAGGTCTCACTTGTGTGACTTTCTTAACTCACTCCCCCCCCCCCCACTGGGATAGGAGGCCGCCGCAGATCCTGTTCATTCACGTAAGAGGGAACAACGTGGTGGTGGTGCGGTCGGTTGACTTGATAGATTCCGTTAAGGAACACTTGACACATATGTTTACCCGTCGGCCGGCAGTGAAGGTCATATGGTCAGACATTGTTTACCGGCAGCATGGCGGGGCACAAGGGTTCCGCAGGCGGTGAACAGCGCACGGAAGAAGGTGAAAAGGCAAGTCCGTAGCACAGTGCGGGGGCTGGGAAATTAGACACCCGGATTTTGATTCTAGTTCAGGTGGGTTTACTCAGGGCTGACGGGGGGTCCACATGTCTGATATCGAGAGACGTTTTTAACAATAGTTTGCAGGAGGGCTTGGAGAGGGTCCTGGCAGGTTGGCGGTATAAGCCTTGTTTAAGGGGTTAAATAGGCCAGTCGGTGGTGGCTCCTGGGGGGTAGGTGATTGTTTTGCCAGACTAGGAGCTGGGTTGTTTGAGCCCAGGGGGAGTACGGGTTGGCAGGCTCATTTAGACATAACTTCAAGAGCCCGTTCGCGATGGGGACACGAGGTCAGCGGGTCAAGGGCCGGCTGACCGTCCCACCCCCCTCCTGTCAAAGGAGCAGTCTTGCGGGAGGTGGCATTTTTTCCCCCTTTAGGTTTTTGTTATAAATAAATAGCCGCAGCCTTTTATACCTCCAGTTCCGATGTCCTGTCTTTATTTGTACGTTCCATGTGGGTTTGGGGTGGGAGAGGGCAGCCCCCCATGTCAGAGTAAATGCCGAAAATATAACCTCAAAACAATGGCATCGATTAATGTGTTATTGTGTACTACGGATTTCTCATACATCTGATTTTTATTTTTGCCATGAAATATACATATCAGCTACCGCTGCAGCCTTTCTCAAGGCAATGGCTTGAAACCTTGTATTCTATGGCAAAAAAAAAAAAAACTGATCAGAAATCCACCGTGCCCACTTGTCTTTATTTCGGTATGGAAACTTGATGTGGTAGAAGCAGACAGACCCAGGAAGCATGGATGCACCGGTTTTTATGAATATTTACAAAGTAACGAAACTGTGATTGCGCCGGTATAATACCCGTTTTATATGGTATTTATTGTTGTGTACACCAGTATTGCACTTATTTTGCAAGACGATAAACTTTTGTCACAGTGCATAATTTACAATGTAGTCTGTAAAACTGTGTTCAGTTCTGAAGCCTGCAATGCAGTGTTCTGTAATGTGTGTTGAAGGCCCCTCCAGTTTTGAAGGGCTTAATGTATCCGCTGATTGCAATGCATTCCAGTGCGAACAGGAGCGAAGAGGTTTACTTTACGACTACAGCAGGGTCATATCAATTTATGTCTGCTGTTTAGTAGCAGCTTAAATTTTGAGTGTTTCTAGCAGTGTAATATGTTAATATGTCAAATATATACCCGGCACTGGTTACACTGTTATTTTATTACAGTACAGGGTTTAGTTGAACACAGCACAGTACAAATGCATTTTGTCTAACACAGTTTATATATATATATATACACACGCACACACACACAAACATTCTATACATATATAGACAAATCCTTAACGTTCTGTCTACTACTTTGAACAGATGCATTCACTTGGTTCTCATAGCAATTTGCACAGTTTAACCTGCCCTGACTATCATAGCAATAGTGAAAACTGAAGGAATATGAGACTCGAATGTAACAGCTTGTTGACTGGTGTCAATAGGTGGTAGCTAAAGATGACTTGCCAAGGGCAAATTGTGCTATACTATTATAACCTAACCATTCACAGACATGTGGTCTTGAAAATGACTACAATACTTCGCAGACTAAGGCTTTATCGTGACATTTTAATTCACCAACATTTAATTGCTCTTCGTTTTTTTTCATTGCTCCAAGTATTCAAGTCTCTATATCTCTTATCTTATTTGCAGCTTTGTCAGATGTTTCTGCTGCCAAAATACTCTTCACGTTATGTATTGTGTGTGTACTGTATGTATTTGTGTAGGGGTATTTATATCGAGCCCACAATGTATGCAGTGCTTCACAAAATACAATACAGGGAATTGTAAAAAAAAAAAAAAATAGCTTATCAACTGTACAAGAAAATCATAGCTAAAAAAGGAATCCCTGCCATGGGCACCTTACAATAAAATCCTCGGTATTCCATTGTAAATGATTATGTCCATAGAGTTTATTGAACTGCATGTACTGTAATCGACTGACTTTTTTTGAATAGCCTGTGTATCTGGAATGTCCATCGTTTGTTTTAATACTGTTTTCCCCTTTCTTTTTGTTTTATTTTTCTAATTATCGGTAGACCTGCAGTGGCTTGGTGCTGTATTTCTTTGTTCAACCACTTCGCTGCCACAGATAATGACACCAGTGGCATCACTGGCCCAAGGGGCAGGTTCATCAAGTGCTAGCGGTGGCTCCCGAGTCAAAGAGTGTTAGCGCCCGATCTGGGGCACCAGCCTGCACTGGCACCTGGTAAATGTGCCCCTGTGAGTGCTAAAAATGGGAGCACATAGCCAATACATTATAAAATGTAAGAAACACCCGAGAACACCAATAAGGTGCTCTGAATAAAGCATTGTTTTGTAGCAGTAACAAAGATGAAAGGGTTTTAACATTTTAGACACCGTTCTCCACTAAAAGCTAACCAGTAATACCATACAGTCTGCACAATACTCGCTTGTATAAAACTGTAGAAGTTTGAAGAAGGCCTTAATTGCAGTACTTTTGTTGCAACATATTTTTTAAGCATTGGCACTGTATCCAAAACCATTATAAAAGAAGCTTCATGACTCTTTTTTTTTTTTTATTTTGTCAAAGGTTTGTTTAGTCCTCATTTTGTAAGGCATAAAAGCACCGATCGTGTTTACTGCTTCACATTCAGTGACCTAGGCCACATTGTTGTCTTGATTGCTTTTGCTTTTCTCATCCCTAAGTAGAAACAAAAAAAAATGGCCTAATCTTGCGGGGAGAGATAATAGAAGGAATGCAGTCTCGGGAAGTCTCCTTTTATGCAGGCAGCACAACGTGCCACTGCTGACTGAAAGTGCCTGTGGGCATTTGGTCCCCATAGCATGTATTGTTGTCAGTTAAATGGGATCATGAGTGTTTGAAAGGTGTTTGAGAATGAACTGAAAATCATTTTCACAAGTGGATGATTACTTCTGCCACATGTTAACCGAACTCCATCAGAATGACCCAGATTTCTGAGACTGCATTAATTGCTCTTTCAACCTTGACTGAGGGTTTTCTCTTTAACAAAAAAATAAAAAAAACACACACACACACAAAAAAAAAACCTTTTGCTGGACTAACTGGCTATATGTATTGAATTTTTCTTCTGTATGCTGTTCATTGAACTAAAGAAAGCCTTGTAAAATTACGGATTTATTATTCGGGATGTAGATTGCTTCATTCCTCAGAATAAAAAGAAGGAATCAAAATGGTCTGTGAAAAGTAATAACTGCCCTTTTTCATTTTTTTCCCCCTGTCATGAATAGTTCTAGTATTCAGTACACAATTATGTTTTTCAACTACCTATTAGTGCTGATTTTTCATCTTGGAGTATAACCATGAACTCTCACAGCATGGACTCAATGCAAATAAATTGCCATATTCCTTTTCATACTCCCTTAGTGTTGCAAAAAGAAACGGCAATATTTCGTGTCATGCTTTTATATTGCTGGGCAGGGAATTTAGTAGACAATTGTTGGAACTGAGGCATAGGGAGAGGAAATGTGTATAACCGCACATTTACATGCAACTCAGTTCAGATTCATTAGGCGATTGCTAAAAAAGAAAACACTTATAAAATAATGAATATGTTGTTGCATTTTAATGTTGCTGGTTGTGGGTTTGCACGGTAGGTATATAAAATTGTGAGAAATAGTTAAATTGCTAGGAGTATTCCATATAGTATTATATAAGAAACAAACCTAATAGATCAAAGGAACTGTTGTTCAAATAACAAGTGATATGATATCACTGCTCACTGATGTATGTTACAAAAAAATATGTTTGATATGATGCCCCTTTTATTAATACTGTGGTTTGTGTTTCCTTTGGTAACATTGAAACAAATATATTCGCTGTAATTTCAATGTTTTTGCCTGTATATCAGTTTAATTCCTGATTTTGTGTTCTGGCATACTGTCTGTATTTAAGTAATAATCCCAGAAGAACAGGGCATTATTGGCCAGTAATGCCCTGTTCTGAGGGGATTATTACTGTTATAGGCTAAATGTAGGCTTTTTCATAAAATAATATACACTGTTGAGGGGGGAGAATAGAGAGAGGTGAGGGGGTGAGAAGAGAGAGGTAAGCGGGGAGAGGGGGGGAGGAGGGGAGAAGAGGTGATGGGGAATAATGGTGAGGGGGGCTAGGGGGGTGAGGTTGAAAGGGAGATGGGGAAGAGAAGTGGGGGGATAGTGATTAACTACAAACTAAATAAAAAACAAATACAAATTACCTTAGTACAAGCTATACAAGCTGTGGAAGAAATATTACTTTGTTGCAAGTAATAAAGTTACTTTATAAAGTTACTTTTTAGGACCTGCCAGCTTCTGACAGCACTAACAGCTGTGAGAGAGAGACTGCATATGTTGCCGTGCTGTGTGAGGAGAGGTGCGAAGGTGCTGCCGGAGCTTGGACCGTGGGAGCTATTTACAGTTAGCAGTTTAAATTTGGCAGTTTTTTATATTTCAAATTCTCAGCGCTCCCCCTACATTTCTGAAAGGTGAATTGGCAAGGTGCCAAAAATTCCAGGCATTTCTGAATTAATAATGCCTGGCATTCTAACCAATCAGAGAGCAGGGATTTCAGTAATGCCCGGAATTTTTGCAGCTTTAGCCTATAATTACTATTATACCGTACATGCAATAATAATAATAATAATAATAATAATAATAATAGCATGTTCTTGTATAGCACTGCTAGTTTTACGTAGCGCTTTACAGAGACATTTTGCAGACACAGTCCCTGCCCTGTTGAGTTTACAATCTATGGTTTTGGTGCTTGAGGCACAGGGAGATAAACATTGTCCTTGATAAAATGTAAGATTGTCTAGTAGGGACATATTGAAGAGAGGATTATATGTTGGCTTGAGGCTATAGGTTGATCACCATTGGGAAAATGCATTACTATTACATCTTGCTTTTCTTTGTCATCTGTCTGTGTTATTGGTGCTAATTTTCCTGTACCTTAATGCCACGTAAAATATTACATTACAAAATTAAGTAGAACATCCGTGCTCTTTTACAGTGGAAGCGTTTACATAAATCTACTGGAAATGTTGGGCTCATTATAATGAACGCTTACACTGGCCACTTTGATGGTTTTCACGAGATAACCTGTTTTTTAATATATGACCAAATTAATATTACAAATCTGAAATGTCAGAAAATCACCTTGAGGTACTGTAGGTGTTGTGTCACTTTAATTTGTGTTGCACTGTATAATGCAACAATGGCATTTGAAAACATGAATAATAAAAGCGATGCTGTATGTTCAGCAGCCATTTGAATACATGCACTTGTTCTCAAGTGTTATTTGAATGATGGAAGAAAGGAAAACAAAATGCTAAAAATGAAAAGATTTTTCAGGAGATTTGTTTTCTTTTTGAAGTCAGACTGTGCTAGCAAAATAAACATGAACTATTTCACCTTTATTAAAGGAAACTTTTATAAAAGGTTATGTTTATTTTATGCTGGAACCACCCATCTTTTGAAGAACTCAGGAGGGTAGTTGGTGTAGATAGAGCACAGCTAAAGTACTATTGTACGAAACGCGTAGGTGCGTTCTATCTGTTCTATTTTTGTTCCCTGTATGTGTTTGCTGGCTTAATACACTTTTTGATAATACTACTGCGGAGTGGCCTGGTTTTGTTTTCCCTGCTTCACATTGCAGGGCGTCTGCAGCTGTGCTCTATCTACACCAACTACCCTCCTGGACTTCCTATCTGATGGACTGCACGCTACTGATTCTGAGAGTGCCCCCCCGGATGCGCAGGTAAAGTGCCAATGTGCCTTATCTAAACCCTGCTATTAAATGGACATAGTTCCTTCCTTTATATACTGTTAGGGTGATTATTGTGTACATCACAGTGGCTGTCCCAACTGACTCCACTTGTCACTTCCCCTACAGTTATTACGCATTATTGCTTTATTGAGGGGCACTCCGTCGTCGCCAGACCACCAAGCCTATGGTCTCAATTACAATTATGTTACAGAAGTTACCGGTCTGATTCTGAGCACCACACATACCATATCTCCTTGAAGAACTCAGGAGTGCTGGTTTTTCTACATGAGAAGGATTGCTTGTACCTGACAGTGTCTCCCCTCCCCCCCCCCCCACTGTGACCCCGCCTTTTGTGGGAGGACTTGCGTGCACCCGAGGCGTTTCTGAAACAGGTCGTCTGATGTGAGTGCACTTGCTACAAACCGATCTAATGTACGTTATACAGCAGCGATGCTCTCTTAGTTTGAGAATGATAAACGTACAGTGCACGTTGATAATAATAAAATCACTCTTATTTGGAGCAGCAAATTTGAATTGCCCCAGAAATGCAGTAAGATCTGAAATGCGTTGGCAAAGTATACTGTACTAGTTGTTTTCCAGTGGCTTCCCTAAAATCGACTTTCCATAAAAATTAGGCTGGTGGGTGATACAAGTGCTTGTATAAGAGGGAGATAGGAAAACGCGAACACTGGAGTGGGGCAGTGAAGTGGTAAGGCTTAATGTAGCAATTCCCATGAACTAATCCTGCCTTTTATTGTTCTTTTCTTTTTGTTACAGAACTTAACCTACGTGGTTCTGTTTAGCGGAACCACACTATTTTCAACTGGGGACCCCTCGGTCCAGAAATACCTACCAGTATTTCCGGAGCTGAAAATGACACATTTCAACTCCCCCCAAATCTCAGCCTGTAAAACAAAAATGGGGCTTACATTTAAAAAAAAAAAAAACAAGTAGGAAGATTGCTACTTTATAGTGTGCCAAGAGATTGCTTCGAATTGAGTGTATATCAACTATCTGCCACTAATTTAGTCTGTAAAGATTTTTAGACCAGAGGTGGTTTTCACCATACTCATCCCAGATTTGTCTCTGCCGCCATCGAGTCGACGGGGAGCGTAGTCTCTCTCATACCACTGCTATACAGCATATAGCTCAGTGCTTCCCGTCTCCAGTCTTTATTGACCTTGAACAGTCCAGGTTTTAAGAATATCCTCACATTAGCACAGCTGACTCAGTCATTTTGACTGAACCACCTGTGCTCGCGCAGGGATATCCTTAAAACTTGGACTGCTAGGATTCATTGAGGACTGGAGTTGGGAACCAATGATCTAGATTCTAGCTGATGTAAAGAGATACTAGATTTATTATATATACCACCATACTTAAATAATACAAATTACTGTACCAGACTAACAGCTATTTTTTTTATACTCGTAGCATATAGATAATGTTGTGCTCCTAGCATTAGTCTGCTATAACTTTAAAATACGTAATATTAATATTTGTGACCCTTTTCATTGTATTCCTTTTGCCTATGTGATCTCTGCTCAATGCAACGGAAAGCTTAGTAGGAACAGAGGTGTGATATACCACTTTGTGGGACCTTGAGTAAGTCTTCCAGCAGATATTGGCCTACACGTCTGCAAGCAGTGCTGCTAAGCATAAGGCCTCAGCCATGTTTACTGCTTGCTGGCGGAAGCGTGCTGGCGGAAGCGTGCTGACGCGCGCTCCCGCTCAGCACTGAGCCCCTACAGCCGCAATTAGAGCGGCTTTAGTAGGGGCTCACCTGCGCTTCCGCGCGCTTGCAGAAGCGCAGGTCTTAGGGGGAATTTCCCCGCTTGCCGGTGCGACAGGCCGGTCACATGAGCGGTTCGCCCAATGAGGGCGAACCAGCTCCGTGACGTCACTGGCCCGCCCCCGGCCAGTGACGCGCGCCCCCTGACGGCCCGCTGACGCCCGTGCGGTAAGCAACCGCAAGGCCAGGGAAAGCACCCGCTTTCTCTGAGCCTCAGCGCGCCTCAGCGAGCAAGCAGGGAGCATGGACTCAGCCTAAGACTTCTCCCCTGAATGGTACAAGGGCTGGGGCTTCACTGTTCACTCTTTATTCACCCATAAATGCCGCTATCTCTCTTTCTCCTCCAGACCCTTTTCTTTCTTTTACCATATATCCCTCTTTCTCTTTACCTCGATCCATATCTAATGCTCCACATTCTCCATGCCACAATAACTCTCTTCCAGCTGCAGCTCCAGTTGCCGCCACGTATGTTAAACAGCAGAGACTCCTCTCTTGCCGCTTCATGCCATGCATTTCTACCTCCTCCAAGGCTTGCAATATGAAGTCGGAGGAGGTTTTGTGAGAGCCTATAGCAGGGAATGAGGGGGGAACTGGAGAGGACAGGCATAGTCTCAAAGGGAAGTGATCAGTGCTGCGATCTTGACCATAGAGTTAGGTGGATGCTACAGTCAGTCTTGCATGGGGTCCCTAGCCCCTGGAATCACCTTCCAAACATATCAACATATCATGTAGACAGAATAAAGGGAGTATAAGTAGGTCACTTGCTTTGCAACGTGGCAAATCTATCTTCAAAAAGAAGCGTAAAGGCAGCAATCTAGGCTGCTGCTTGTTTTTTTGCCTGTATTTTACCTGACATCTGGTGACAACCCCCCCCCCCCCAGTTCTGGGGATATTTATCATTTTTTGTGCTGGTGTATGCACAAAAGAGCTACAAATATGGCAGAGGACTACAAACATGGCTGCCAGTGTCACCAGTAGATGGCCGCAATGTAATCTGATGGCATTGCGGCTTTTCTGTTGGCTCCCATAGTGAGCCCTGACTCTGGCAGTGATATTCTTTCCCCAGTTTGCCTGGTGGATCCCCTATCCACAACTGGTTCGCTGCTTCATAACGTCTATTTACTAAGATCTGCTGGCACCAAAACTGGGGCAAAACCAGTGCAAAGAAAAGAATCACAGGGCAATATTTATCAGGGAAACAGAATCCCATTAAAAGCATTATACTCATATACTCATGACAAAGCCAGAGACCCCACAAGGTTGGTGAAAGGCGTTGAGAAGTTCCTTAGCCAGTTGGACTAATCCTATGTTTGTGGAGCCACGGAGAGAAGCCTGGGGGAAGTGACGTCACGGAGGCGACGGCGCAATGAAGCACACCTCGAGGCTGTCGGGCTGCACGCATCCTCCCTGCAGGGAGGTGGTGAGAACATCTGATGCACCGCGACCTTTGATTATATCCATTGCGCTTTTTTATAGCACTATTTGCAACCATCTGCTACACTGACTGGCACATTGAGAAGCTCACCATATCCACATATCCTCACCACATTCCAGTGCCTGTTTTCCATTGGAATCCTGTAAGTAGGATATCCATAGAGCCAAGTTATCGCTTTATCTCTATATTGCTGTACCATCTACACTTACAGTAGTAGTTGTTTTTTTTTTCATTCTCTTCCGGCCGATATGCTCCCCCTGGATTACAAGAATATCATTCAAGTTTTTGGAGCCAGTGAAGACAGGATCCAACAGAGGGTTTGAGCTGGTTATCAGTATCATTTTTATTATTGCACGTCTATATCACAATATTCATTTTAGTAATTATACTGTAGTTGGCGCCTTTTGTCACTATCACACATTCATAAAATATTGTAAAACATCATATATTATCAAATGATTTACTACAATATCTATAATTAATATACAATCCTGGACAAGGTCAGTGACATTTGTGGGCAAAATGTTATTAGTCTCTTCCTCTATTTTATTTCAAGAAAAAGTAACCTATTGGTGATATTGTAGTTGGTAAGGTGGGATATGGGATGTTGTAATCCTCTATACAGCCAGATATTTCAGATTTGGTAAAAGAAGGCATCAATCCACATTTACCTTTAAAACAGGCATTGCTGTTAGTACACTTTTATTCTAGGACGGGTGACCATTTTAAAATATCTTTCTTAGAAATCGGATCTTCATTTTTATTCTGTCAATTAATTAGTATTTCACTCAATGTATTCAATGGTTTTGTGGCATTGTTGAGTCTCCTTTTTCTACAACTGGGCTCCTGAAATGGTTCCTATTGAAATTGCAATGCATAAGGGGTTGCATTTTCTTTGCACAGTCCTCTTTAAAGTTCTGGTAGAAGATTATAATTGGAAACTTGGCGTAAAGAAACTTTATTTTTTGGACCATACATTTGTATGTACTTCTGGTTAATTGCTCCTGTTATTTCATCTTAACAGGTGAGACATTATGAATTCTCCATTATAATGTGTTTATTTAACCTAGGAGGAAATTGAATCTGCAGAAAAAATAGGATTAAGCGTTTTTAGTTTAAGGATTTATTTTATCATACAATAATGTATTTGTGTCTAAATTCATTTATGTCATATCAATAACTGTATTGATCTAGAAGTGTAGGTCTGTTATAGGTTGAGAGAGAAGAACACTAGAGGTTAAAAAAATGCAAAATCCTGTAATGAAAGTAAGTATATAGAAGTTGCATGTACGTAGTAACGTTTTCATAGGCTCAAGAAAGAAAGAAAAAACAGCGCACAACGCTCATAGTGAAGTATGTATATATTAAAAGTGCCAATCAAGAAACAGATAAGTAATGTGCGTACATCAAGGTAGACCATCCGACACTGCAGGGCGACCAGCACTGCACAGTGGAGCGTTGTAATCCTGTCGCGGTTAGTCTCGGGCAAGACTTCTCCTGTCTCGGGTATTGTCACGGGCGCTCACTACTACCTGGACTGGACCGCGGGGCTTAGGTGGGGAAGATATATAACCACCGCCCTAAGCCACGGGGATGGGTCCGGATTTCAGAGTCGTGGACGTGTAGCCAGGTCAGGGTAGGAGAGTGGAGAGAGTAGCGGGTCCTTGCCTATGGTCCAGGGTTAGAGAGTGTAGAATGGTCGAGGTCCATAAGCCGTGGTCGTGGAGTAGAGAGAGCAGAAGTCCGTTAATCAAGACGAGGTCTAGGGGAACAAGAAGAGACAGGTCAGGCGCAAGCAGGTCACAACAGGAATACGGATACCAACGGAGACAGGTACTCAGGCTGCAAATGAGCACGGTGCATAGCAAGGTCCGTGCTGAGCAACAACCAGAGGGCAGAGTGAACCTAAATATACAGATGAATCAGACTGCTCTCCTATAATGATAAGTCCTATAAAATATCAGATGCAAAAGGGTAAACTATACAGGACAAACAGGCCAATAGCCCTTAAGTAGTTATTCTAGTATATTGGACATTATAGCCACTGCACATGGTATACAAGGGATTTAGATATATAGGACATTCAATACGTATTGACTTATTATCTGCAGCTTTTTGAGGATTTACAATCAGAGATTACCTTGAACTATTCATTACTCTGAGTCCTCACTACTCCATTACAGGGATTTTTATGAATTTTAATTATTAATTGTTATACTTATTTGATGTAATAAAGATTTTTTGTATTGTATTTTTAATCTCTCTGTAGCTACAGTGTCCAATATACTATGAAAACTACTTAAGGGTTATTGGTGCCCAAAAGGAGCAATGTTTGGCATAGAGTGCATGATTATGGGGTTCTTTTGACCCTTCTCTTGGGTTCTGGTCTGTTTGTTCTGAACCTAAATATAGGAGAGAACGAATGAGGGGAAGGAGAGGAAGAGTGGTCAGATGTATGAGGAACGGTGATAGGCTGAGGCTGGATGTAGCTCAGGTGAAGCCCACCTGAGGTTAGTGCAGACATTAGTTTCTTTAATATGTGCACGTGCCAAGATGCGTGCGCAAATGGGGACCGCTACGCACTCCCGGAAGGCGGGGACAATGCACTGGCGAAGCGTAAGGCAGCCGGGAAGCGTAGGACACGGCCGCGTCGGCCGTTGCAGCGGGACAGGGACGCAGGTAAGTGGGAAGATGCGGTGCACAGAGGTGCCTGTAGTGCGGTCCTGACAGGTATGCAGGGGGCAGTTTCAGGTAAAAGAAGGGAAACAGATCTCCAGTTCAAAAAAAACCCATGCGCAGCATTCACAGTGATGGTATCTCTGACTCTGCCACCAATGTATCACGCTCCCGTGATCAAGCGGGCTCAGTCAGAGAATCGCTCTGTCACACTGTCGGCATGAGTGGCGTGCGCTGACCACAACGCAGCCCTCTATGGGGTAGACCCCAGAGGCTGTGTGTGGGGGTGCGCAAAGCGCTGTGACGCGTATGCTAGCAGGGAAGACAATAATTTTGTCTTCCCGTGCCGCGACACGGTCACATGGTCAACACGCAGCCGATGGCAGGGCAGATATGCCCAGTCATGGCCGCATCCCTCGTCATGGCCCCACTCCCCTAGAGCTCCCCTACAGACCGCCAATCGCGGCTGTAGTCTCTGCACGCGCCGCCATGCTGCCAGGCTCATGCACGTGCAGCAGGGAGGACTGGGGCCTTAATGTGTACTCACCTGAGGAAGAGACCTGTGTTGTTCTACATAGATTTCAAAAAAGCTCATGTTTGTCCCCTAAAAGGTGTCACAACCTACAATGAATCTAACTATATAGAAACACCGAAAATATCAAATATTGAGTGCTACAGTATTTGTAATATTTTTTTTTTAATGTTGTCTTGATGTAGTACTCATTCATTTATTTTGTAATATTAATCTACACTCACATCTACCTACATTTGGTTTTTCATAGTGATTTATTTATTCCTTATTTGTTCATTTATAACATGCACATGAGTAAAGTATGATTCTTACTCTTTGTTTTACAGATATTTATATGCTGTTGGACAAAAGGTTTGGAAGCGATGGAAGAAACGTTACTTTGTCCTTGTTCAGGTTACTATTCTGTTTAATTAGTTTTTGTTTTCAAAATGTACAGACATGATGCTAGAAACCTTTTTCGATCACAATTGTGCAATATATGTTCTGAAGATTTGGAATGAGTGTGAGCTTCTTGGGTACGAATGCTCAGAGACCAGAATTAGTTAAGGGTTGTAATTGGAAAAAAATCCAGGTGTAATATGGATTTATAAGTTAGGCAGAGTAAATACTACTGTGCTGTAGCACAATGGAAGCTTAGAACTGAAATTCTGGAAGGAGTACATAGTGTTGTCATGAAGGAAATGTTGAGAACTTTATTATGGAATTTATTAGGTTGAAAGAAGTCTGAAGCAGAAACTAATCTGAGAGAGTTACAGTAGATGAATGTAATAGCATCATTTTCAAAAGAATGTGGTGGAGAATGTAGAAAGTAGGCAAAAAAAGAATGGGGTCACGCATTAGACTTTCAGCCGTTAATTGGCAGATTAAAGGGTAGACCATAGATTGTTCGTAAACAAGAACATTACAATTTTGTTTATAACCTACAGTATAACGTTTCTAAGGGACTTCAATTTTCATTAAAAAAAAATGTTCTGTATATAAATGACACATTGCGCACCTCTCTTTGCAGGTGAGCCAATATACATTTGCGATGTGTAGTTATAGAGAAAAAAAATCAGAGCCCCAGGAACTGATGCAGCTTGAAGGATACACAGTGGACTATACAGATCCTCAGTCAGGTACATGACCACTTTACATGGTATATAGTCTAACGTTATGCTCTATGATTTGCATTATTTGTCCAAAAACCATAAACTATAGAGGTGTCTAGTAGTTGTGTTAATTTTGTCTGTATATAGCAGGGGGTGGCCAACTCCAGGGCCACCAGAAGGTCAGGTTTTCATGATATCCCTTCTTCAGCACAGGTGGCTCAATTGCTGGTTGCGCCAGCTGTGCTGAAGCAGTGATATCTGGGGAAAATCTGACCGGTTAGTGGCCCTTGAGGAGTGGAGTTGGCCACCCCTGGTTTATACCTGCAGAGATGCTAAACATTAAAAAGGTTGAGAAAGTTAGTAAATTACATACTCTAATACAGGGGGGTGCAAACTTTTTTTCCCCTGCGCCCCCCTGCCGGCGGTCCCCTCACCTCTGCGCTCCGGCGTCGGCCCCGGCATCATGACGTCACGTTGCCATAGCAACGTGACGTCACATGACCGCACGGCGTAATTTGACCCTTGTTGCCATGGCGACGCGTGTGAGAAGCAACCAGAGTCAAGGTAAGTTAGGTTTAGTTAATTTAAGTGCCTTCGGGAAGCGCGCGGGGCCTCTGTAAACCCCGCGCCCCCCCGCACTCAGTCTCCCCCCAGTTTGCGCACCGCCGCTCTAATACACATTGTTACATTCGTGAAATTCTTCACTGGCTATGCACTTCTTTAACCCGGGCTGTAATACAGCAGGCATAAGCTTACAGGGATCATGTTAAAATGAACATGAAGCAAAAGGTGACGCACCGTGTGCTCATTAGTATGTAATTTTCCAGAATCCCTGGCTGCAGTGGAATCATTTATGATTCGTGCTTATACCCAATGCGGCCGGGCGCGTGATGCTGCGCGACGCCAAAACAAATCCATGTTATGCAGTGAGCACCCGCGAATGAGACGCCAAGCGCACAAATTTCGAGCAGATCCAAGAAATTGATTTTCTGGAGCGACAGCCGCGTCACGTGAGCGGTTCAGCCAAGGATGGCGAACTAGTCACGTGATGTCATGGCCACGCCTCCCTGTCGCCGCCCGATGTCTCCTGCCTGCAGTGCAGGTTTCAGGCAT
The DNA here is from genome assembly GCF_040206685.1 of Ascaphus truei. Taxonomy (NCBI): domain Eukaryota; kingdom Metazoa; phylum Chordata; class Amphibia; order Anura; family Ascaphidae; genus Ascaphus; species Ascaphus truei. Next base: position 62,092,573 of record NC_134487.1, read on the forward strand.
GCGCATCGCCCTGAGAGAGCGTGTGCGCCCTGCCGCAGCTGGTATAATCGCAGCCTAAGAGATAATGACAAAAAGCAGGGTTACAGACCTGTCAGAGATATTGGAATGTGCTCACAAGGGGTATTTTTATTTGCTGCACACTGTACGGTGGAGGTTTTTTTTGTCACTTTTTTACCCACCATAACTTAATGTGTTCTTGAAATGTTTTAGAAATTCTGTATTGTCAATGCTGGAGGGGAATAAAAATCATTCAACTCTTCTCAAACATAGGGGCCCTATGCACAATAGTCCGATAAAAAGAAATTGCCATTGTTTTTAAATCGCCATCGTTTGGGGGTCCTCGGGTGGTATCCAATTGCATTCCATTGGATATTGTTGGTGATTAATTTTTTTGTAGGTTGACCATTAACTGGCATAGTGTTAAATCATGCCCATATTATATAGGCATGATGTACCCACTGTGCCAATCAATTGGTTTATTGGCATTTGTGTTGATTTTTATATGTAATGTGTTGTATTGTGGACCTGTTTTTTGGTAGCGTCACCATTTATTGCTATAGTGTTAAATCATGCCCATATTATATGGGCATGATGTACCCACTGTACCAATGAATGGGTGGAGGGTGGGGGTAGTTACCTGGGGTGGGTGATTAGGCCTCCTGGGTGGGTAGTGGGGGAGGTTGGTAGTGGGGGAGGGTGGGTTAACCCCTTAATTACTTTAACAGTTATTAACCGCTACAGTGATTTAAGGGGTTAGGGGCCATTAGATTGTATTTTTGTATGTATTCTTGTTGGCATCGGAGGACATGGCCCTGCCGTATGCTGACGAGGATGCCCTTCAGGATGACAGGGGTAAGTAGAACGTTTTTTATTTACTTTACTTATGCTGCCTGGCTAATATTTGATTTAATAATAGGCAAATGAGCCTTTATCCATATCTGGATAATAGTTGTGATGCGTTTGGTGAGGGGGGTGGTGTATTTATTAAAATGTAAGCCATCTTTATTTATTTTAAGGGGGTTGTTACTTCAGGCCAGCGGGGAACCGCAGGGACCACCCGAGGACCCCCTGATGCCCACGGGAACCACCCGAGGACCCCTGGACACTAGAGGGACCCCCGTGTGGCCCCCAGACACCAATGGGAACCACTTGAGGGCCCCCAGGCACCAGTGGGGATGATCCGGGGACCCCCAGACACCCGTGGGGACCACCCGGGGACATCCACCGGCATATGTTGCCAATCCTGTGTTAAAATAAATAAATAATGGTTTTATGTGGGGATACAGGGGGTGGGTTATGTATTGGTGCTTATTACATATTGTAATGTTTATTGGGGGCAGAGGGGGTGAGTGAAAGGCCAAGTACCCACTTCATTCACCCCCTCTGCCCCCAATAAAGCTATTGTTGTCCCTTAACCCTTTCATTGCCTTAGTGGTTACCGCTAAGGTAATGAAGTTGCCTATAAATGCATTTTTATTGCATCAGATTCATGCCGGGGGTCTCCGGTGATGATATTAATGGATATCAGCTCCGAAGACTCCCAGCATATATCCGATGCAGAAAAAATGCTTTTTTTTTTTCTAAGTGCAGTCTCGCCGCTTATCGGCAGCTTCTCGCCAAGACGATTTGGAGAGGAAATCGCAATTGTAGAGTGGTGATTAGCCTCGATAAGCTAATCGGGGTTACTAGAATAGAACAAGTTTGACAAGCTGGCGATAAGTGGCTTCTCGCCGCGCGTTTGGCGTTTTTTTTTTTTAATTCAGCAAAAAAATTGGACGAAAAGCTGACTTATCGCTGACTTATCAGGGCTTACTGAATAGCAGTTGGCTTTTTTGGTGATAAGCTGGCGATAATGGCTTATCGCTGCTTACTGCATAGGCCCCATAATGTGGTTTATCCAACTGAAGGAGACCTGAAGTTGTTGGTAATGCTTGTTTTTTTTGTTATGAGTCATTTAATTTTCATTTTATGAATTGTCTGCAACACCAAATCAAATGAAGCAAATCACATATTAAACAACTTCATGTTGTTTTTTAAATGCTTTAACAATGTTCGATACAGATTGCAAACCATTGTTTTGTGTTGCATTTTGGCAGGTCTTCAGGGCGGCCGGATGTTCTTCAATGCAGTAAAAGAAGGAGACACCGTTATCTTTGCCAGTGATGATGACCAAGATAGAGTGTTATGGGTACAAGCAATGTATAGAGCAACAGGCCAATCATATAAACCCATTGCTTCAAATCAGGCACAGAAATTAAATCCCAAAGGATTAAATGCTCACATGGAAACATCACAAAATTGTAAGTTATTTTCTTTCAGGTTGTAAACTTATATTGTGAAGGAACATTATTCCTAATGTTTTGTGTATTTTGGTACAAATAAAAAAATAGAATTTCAACCATTAGATCCAAAAACAGAATTTAATTTCCGTATCAAAGAGACACTTCATTTATAACTATAATCATGTTGAGCACATTAATGCTCAGTGTTGCTTTGACATGCTGCAGTATGCCATTGAATATTAATACTGGGTTGCAAAGGTATTTTTACTTTATGTTTTTATGAAATTATTTTTGTGTTACTTTTGTGTCCTTTAAATGATACACACGTAATTGTTTACAGAAAATGTAGACTATTTGGCATGTAAGCAATATAAGATATTGTATTTCAACGTTTACTAAGCAATATGTTATATTGTCATTCATAGTTTATCTATGGTAAGGCAAAATGTAATTCACTATATTGTCTACTTTTACAGAATACATTTTCACCAAAAGGTAGTGGGTCTTAAAATTGCAAGAGGCCAATTTTTATTCAGACTATTCTATTGTGTATGTCCTATTACTAAATAATGATGCATCTAATTAGTTATTTGGTGTATATAAAAAATGTAAAGACTATTAATATATAATGGGTGACAATGATGTCCTTATGCCCAGGGCCGCTTTATACATTAGGCCGACTAGGCACAGTGCTTAGGGCCTACGAACCTTTTAGGGCCTACAATATTTCACTTGAAAAATACCTACACAAAAAAATTCACAAAATAAGAGAAAACAGCACATTTTCATTTAAAATGCCTTCGAAGTATCGTTACCTTTAAATATCGAAACAAAAGTATCGATGCCAAATATCGCTAGTATCGAAAGAAACAAGCAAACGATGAAATTAGTATAAAAATGAGTAAAAATATCGGACACACAGGCCTCTAGAAATAAAAGTGCCTAGGGCCTACGAAGGTCTTAAAACGGCCCTGCATATGCCTCCATAATGCTATTGTAACAGGAAGGGAAACAGAGATAATCCTTAAAATGAAAAGAAGGTACATTTGTGTGTCTTCTAGTCAATTCAATTAAAATTGATTCATGAAAAAGGGGACCCCTTTAATTTTAACATATTTTATATATTTCTTGCTCAATCCCCATGAAACTTTGCAAAATTGTAGATCTGTTGTGTAGCTTAACGCAATATAAGAAGCACAATGTAAACAATCAATTCATGCTAACTAAATTGATGTCACTGTATTATGTCTAGAAGTACCAAATACACTGCGGTAGGTTCATGTTCATTAAATGAGAAATATAAGTTTTTCCTTTGTTGCTCGTAAATGTATTAAACTGTTGTAATCTAATCTGAAACACTAAAATGACTGTAAAGTTTGAATTCAAAGTATGGTTCACAGTGTGTGTTCAAAATGTCCTCATTCTGCTGAAACAGATGCCCTGAAGACAAGAGCGCTACTCTGATCTGATTTGAATAATTGATAACCCGTTGATACAGCTGCTCCCATTCCTAAACGATATGTTGTTTTACTAATTTGTTTTTTAGTCCTCCTAGTGACCATCCTTTATCAGGAAATATTTTATTTAAGTGTTTGGACCAACATTCTTGCTCGGTCTCAAGCACTTTATAACGTGCTTATCATCTTCGCTAAACAACATTTTGTAACTTTGCACTTGAGGTCATCATGACGGCACGAATTCCAAAGAATATTTATTAGATTATCAAATAATTCTTAAATGTAATAATCTACTGTGACACCTAGAATTGCTCAAATTTTCATGAAAATTGACTGATTTTTCTGCAAGATAGGGCAAAAAATAGGTGTCCTGTTTTTTATGAACTGTGCGTGCGTGCGTGTGTGTAAATATATATAAAAAGGTTGTGAACCCTTTAGGATTTTAACATATTTCAAACCTAAAATGTTATTATAGCCAAATACTGTAATAGATAAAATAACCTGATCAAACAAATGACACAAAAACATGATACTTTTTCAACTCTGCTCATATTACTCGACCTCTCTGCAGCATTCGACACCGTGGACCACCCTCTTCTCCTTCACATTCTCCATACTCTTGGTATTCGGAACAAAGCTTTATCCTGGATCTCCTCTTACCTCTCCCATCGTACCTTCAGTGTCTCTTTTGCTAACACTTCCTCCTCCTCTATTGATCTCTCTGTGGGGGTACCCCAGGGCTCTGTCCTGGGACCCCTTCTCTTTTCTCTCTACACACTCTCTCTAGGTGACCTAATCACATCTTTTGGGTTTAAATATCACCTCTATGCTGACGACACACAAATTTACCTTTCAACCCCTGACCTTACACCTGCTATACAGACCAAAGTTTCTGAATGCCTCTCTGGAATATCATCCTGGATGGCCATCCGCCGACTGAAACTTAACATGGCAAAAACAGAGCTCCTTCTACTACCTCCCAAACCTGGCCCTACTACATCCTTCCACATTGCTATTGGAAATACGATCATTCACCCAGTAGCCCAAGCACGCTGCCTAGGGGTCACACTTGATTCCTCTCTCTCATTCTCCTCTCATATTCAAAACGTTTCTAAAACCTGTCGCTTTTTCCTCCGCAATATCACAAAGATACGCCCTTTCCTCTGTTACTCAACTGCTAAAACTCTGACTCAGGCCCTCATTCTCTCATGTCTCGATTACTGCAACCTCCTGCTGTCCGGCCTTCCTACCTCTCACCTGTCTCCCCTACAATCTATCCTAAACACTGCTGCCAGAATCACTCTACTCTTTCCTAAATCTGTCTCAGCGTCTCCCCTGCTGAAATCCCTCTCCTGGCTTCCGATTAAATCGCGTATCTCACACTCAATTCTACTGCTCACTTTTAAAGCTTTACATTCTTCTGCCCCTCATTACATCTCAGCCCTAATTTCTCGCTATGCACCATCACGACTCTTGCGTTCTTCTCAAGGATGTCTTCTTTCTACCCCCTTTGTATCTAAAGCTCTCTCCCGCCTTAAACTTTTCTCACTTTCTGCCCCACACCTCTGGAATGCCCTTCCCCTCAATACCCGACTAGCCCCCTCGCTATCCACCTTTAAGACCCACCTTAAGACACATCTGCTTAAAGAAGCATATGAGTAGCACTGGATAATCATGGACACATGACACAAAACTTTGCCCCCCTGCAGACGCACTTACTAGTATTCCCTCCTACTGTCTCTGTACGTTCTCCCTACCTACCAATTAGATTGTAAGCTCCGCGGAGCAGGGACTCCTTCCTTAATGTTACTTTTACAGTATGTCTGAAGCACTTATTCCCATGATCTGTTATTTATATTTGTTATTTATATGACATGTATTACTACTGTGAAGCGCTATGTACATTTATGGCGCTATACAAATAAAGACATATATACATACATACAACATTTATTTTTCCACAAATGATTCAACATTAAATATCCATGTGTTAAAGGTATGTGAACCTTTAGATGCTGTACCTGGTGGCATACCCTTTAGCAGCAATGACTTCAACTAAGCATTTCCTGTAACTACTGGTCAGTCTCTCACATCGGTTTTGAGGAATTTTGGCCCATTCCTCCTTACAGATCTGCTTTGACTGAGTGAAATGTGAGGGCTTCCTTGCATGGACTGCTCGCTTCAGGTCCTGCTACAACATTTCAATGGGGTTTAGGTGTGAACTTTGACTATGCCATTCTAAAATACGGAATGCTTATTCTACAGCCATTCTTTTGTAGATCTGCGTGTATGTTTGGGATCATTTTCTTTCTTTATGACTTACTTTCGCTTCAGCTTCAGCTCACGGATGAATAGCTTGACATTCTCCTCTAGAATCTTCTGATACAATGCCAAATTCGTGGTTGTGTCAATGATGGTAAGCCGTCCAGGTCCCAAGGCAGCAAAGCAGCCCTAAACCATCACAGTCCCACCACCATGATTGATGATGGGATGAGGTTCTTCTGTTCGAACGCAGTGTTTGTTGTCGCCAAACATAACATTTCTCATTGAGACCAAAAAGTTATTCCTTTGATTCGTTTGTTCAGATAACATTGTTTCAGAAGTCTTGTGGATCATCTATGTGCTCTTTGGCAAACTTCAGATGGACAACAATGTTCTTTTTAGGGATCGATGGTCACCTCCTGTCTATCCTTCCATAAACACCATTCTTGTTCAGTCTTTTTCTGATAGTTGAGTCATGAACAATCACATTAGCCAAGGGCAGAGTGGCTTGCTGATCATTGGATGTTACTCTGGGGTTCTTTGTGACTTCTTCGATGACTTGCTGGTTTCTTCTTGGAGAGATTTTGGTATGACAACCGCTCCTGGGTAGAGTGACTGTGGCCTAGAACTTTCTTCAATTGAATTTCTTCAATTGTCTGACAGTGAATTGGTAAAGCCCTAAATCCTCAGCAATGGTTTTGTAACCCTTTTCCTCTGATGAGCATCACTTACTGCTTTTCTGAGGTCCTCAGGGATTTCTTTTGATCATGGCATGACATGTTTCCACACATTTGTATGATGAAGACCAAACTCACAAAGTTTCTCATCTTTATATAGAGATATAGACTGTCTGTATCTTCAGTTTTCCTTAACTAAAGTCCGGACATCAATCGAAATGACACATACCTCCAGACAACCGGGACCACTATGGGCACTCGGATGGTGCCACAGTATGTCAATCTGTTCTGCGCAAAACTGGAAAGTGACTTCCTTTCCACCTGTCACATGAAACCCCTTACATACCTTCAGTACATCGATGACATCCTCCTGATTTGGACCTTTGGGGAACAGGACCTCATATAGTTCCATGAGAACTTCAATATGTTCCACCCGACTATCAACCTCAAACTCACCCATTCCCCGGACGAAGTCTATTTCCCAGACACCACCATTGCTATAAAGAACAACCAACTACAGACATCTGTGTACTGCAAACCTACAGACAGAGCCAGCTATTTGAGGGACAACAGCTTTCACCACACACACACACACACACACACACACACACACACACACACACACACACACACACACACACTCACACTCACACTCACACTCACACTAAGCATGCAATCATCTACAGTCAAGCCATACGATACAACCAGATATGCTCCGACACAGTAGACTGAGGTCAGCGGATTACAGCCTTGAGATTGGATTTCATAAACCATGGATATAACCACAGAATTGTAGACTAGCAAATCCTCAAAGCCACCAGAATACCAATAAGTGATCTCCTTGAATACAGACAGAAAGTCAAGCAACAGGGTACAATACTTATGCAAGATCACCAGGGAACTACAACCCATTATCCAGGAAGATACAAGACTGCAACAGGTCTTCCCAGAAACACCCTTATTATCATACAGACAACCTCATCATCTCAATAAAATGATGGTGAGGAGTAAAGTATTCAACAGTACAACTGAATGCGGGACAAGGCCATGCCAGGACGCAAAATGCAAAACCTGCGCAATGTTGCACACAGCGGTCACAATACATATACCACACAGAAATCTGGTGTACAAAATCAGAGGAAGGTTCACCTGTTCCTCCAGCAATGTTGTGTACCTCATCATGTGCATGAAATGCCCAGGGGGCTGCTACTACATAGGGGAGACGGGACAGGGGCTAAACAAGAGGATGAATCTGCATCGCCACAGCATCACTCGTGGAACAAGAGACAGTCCTGTCAGCGCACATTTCTCTGACTCTGGCCATAAGATGGACTATCTGAAGGTGGCCATACTAAAATGTAATCTTAGAACACTCAGAGACGGTTACATGAATACAAATTTATGCAACTGTTCAGCACACTTAGCGAAGCAAACAATGCAGAGTTGAGCGCTCACTTGTATACTTGGTTTTCTGGTTCCGCGTTCTAGGCCCCGCCTCCAAACAGTGTGTCACTACGTGTGTCACAATGTCCAACGCGTTTCGTCACGATTGTGACTTTCTCAAGGATAGATGGGTAATAGCTCAGGGCGTGTCAGACTTCGAGCAAGGATCTGTTCCAGAATTCCAGGGGTTAATAGCAGAAGCAGCAGTAGAAGATTTGGTTAAAAGCCCATTGCATGCATCCTTGAATGCAGAACCAGGAAGCAAAGTATACACATGAGCGATCTACTCTGCGTTGTTTGCTTCGCCGGCTGCATTGCGGCTTGAACTGTGGCTGAGATGCCGGCCAGAGCTGACTGTGGTACTACGGAGGAACATACCCCATTGAGTGACATCTTGAATTGGAGGATATAAGCTTACCGTTTGGAATCCACTATACAGAAGGTGAGTACTCCTAATAACTTTGTCAATCTGGTTCCTTTGGTTTAAATACTGACAGCATTTGATCTGTTCTCCTAATATCAGCGCGAACACACAGATTGTCTCAAATGAATGTGTTTTTACCCACTATGTGAGTATAGGTCCTGGTGACTACTGCATGTTGTAATAAATATTTTTTATCTACACTATTATGCTATGGAGCTGGCTCTTCTTTTCTTTTTTGTTTTATAGGTCATTTATAGGTAATTTGGGATCAGGCTAGATCACTTAAGGAGCTTGCATACTCCATATGGACTGTTTCCTGAAATTGGACAAAGAGTTACCTTTGTTTTACTGGGAGCAGTGAAAAAAGCACCATTCCACCTGAGGACACTTTGTTCTGGATCCATGCTGCAGTCTCATACATGCTCCTATAATATCTCTGTTTGCGGCGAGTGCACATTTTATATTTGTCCAGTCAGATAAAAATTATTTTTATAAGTTAACACACTAGGAGTGCGCCTGTTTTCTTCCTGTTTTTTTGCATATGTGTGTGTGTATAAGTGTGTGTATATATATATATATATATATATATATATATATATATATATATATAAAGTGTGTGTGTGTGTGTGTGTGTGTGTGTGTGTGTGTGTATGTTCAGAACTAGACCATAGCACTACAGGTAAACAGGATACTGAATTTTCTATACTTTGAGCATTTGGTGTGGGACCTCAGGCCATCATAATCTTCTGCCCTTGTTGATCTTCTGCTTTATAAAGTCTTCCCAAATGATCTTCCAGGAACTGCGCTTGCAAGCCACTCTTCTCCATGTTGCTCCAACAAATTTTCTGATTTCATATTTTGATCTTAATTTTTGTTGTCATCTTTGTCTTTTCATATGCCTTGGAATCCAGTTGAGTACCATCTTTGTCCAACAATGGTCATTTCTTCTTGTGATATGACCAGCCCACTGACATTTTTATTTCTACGCCCTTGTAATAATGTCACAGGTTTTTGTTCTCTATCAAATCTATTAATAATATTTCCTGTCTCTTTGGGTAATTGAATTAAAACACATACATTCCCAGCAAGCTCAAACCTCAACATCCATCACTATACGTTGGGTTTATAGTGTGCTGTTTTGTCACTGCTAATACATATCTTTTTGCTATATCTGAGTGTTGCTGCTTTTGTGCCTTCTCTTATGGGAAGACAGGCTTTATATATATATATATATATATATATATATATATATATATATATATATATATATATAAACCATAATACTGAGTTAAGTTATGGTGAGTAAAAAAAGTGACAAAAACCCTCCACAGGAAAGCAAATATGCAAATATAACTGTATGCTCATCTGCATGTCTTAGGCAGGTCTGCAACCCCGCCTTTCCCCATTATTACCCAGCATACAGCACTTCCACTGCAGCAAGGGATTCTGGAAAATGACATGCAAATGAGCACACAGTGTCACTTTTTGCCTCAATAACCATTTTTAACATGGTTCCCTATAGGCTTAAGCTTGCTGCATGGTCACAGCTTTGAGCACAGCCAGGGTTAAGGTGCATACCCAGAAAACCACCCACAGGCAGCTGTTTCGACCTTGATGGGTCTCATCAGTGTGGGGTTGATTTTACTGGGAATGCAAGAGAGGCTATGGGATAGGCTAAACCATAATACTGAGTTAAGTTATGGTGAGTAAAAAAAGTGACAAAAACCCTCCACAGGAAAGCAAATATGCAAATATAACTGTATGCTCATCTGCATGTCTTAGGCAGGTCTGCAACCCCGCCTTTCCCCATTATCACCCAGCATACAGCACTTCCACTGCAGCAAGGGATTCTGGGAAATGACATGCAAATGAGCACACAGTGTCACTTTTTGCCTCAATAACCATTTTTAACATGGTTCCCTATAGGCTTAAGCTTGCTGCATGGTCACAGCTTTGAGCACAGCCAGGGTTAAGGTGCATACCCAGAAAACCACCCACAGACAGCTGTTTCGACCTTGATGGGTCTCATCAGTGTGGGGTTGATTTTACTGGGAATGCATACAGTTATATTTGTATATATATATATATATATATATATATATATATATATATATATATATATATATATATATATATATATAAAAAATAGAAGAAAAGAAGCGCCAGATCCTAGTGCATTACTGTGCAAACTCAATATATTTAATGCCCAAAAATCTCAATAAAAATGAACTCACAAACATAGAACAATTTAAAGCATTTTATGAGATATACTCATGCTCCAAGGACCAGGAAAACGCTGCTTCACTGCTGTCTTTGGCTCCGTGACACCTCTGGATCTGTATGCTGCCTTTGCTGTTCACCGCTTGCAGGAACTGACGTGTTCAGCCCTCCGCAATGATCTCTCCCCGGGTGCACACCAACAGATGCTTATTTTGTTCCCACCGGGGACGGTGAATGTCGCGGACCAACGGATGACGTCACAAAGATGGCGGAGGATGCCGGACTGGTAGAATTCCAAGCAGTTCTGGAGTAAGCGTTTATGAAGGTCCACTGCACACCTTCCCTACGCGTTTCATCAGATAGACTGACTTCTTCAGGGGATGGGCTCTGGGTGTGTGGTAGGAAGTATATATACACACCCACGAGTCCAATTAGGTAGATTGGTTGGTAGGCAAAAAATGTGTGGGCAATTGATTAGATATTTGAACACCTGATGATAGGTGTCCACAATTACTTATATGCCAACACATAATAACATATGAACATAATAACACTCATAATTAAATAAATATAGTAAAATATATTAAAACAAACTTACAGTTGATGTCCTGACTTGATTAAAATAACCAAAGGGTGTATCTGCAGATATCAAATACCCCAATAGATATAATTAAACAGAGACGAAAAGAATAATAATTTGCACTTAATGAGTATGGCTTGAGGAGGGTAGATCTGATGACAAAATTTAATACTAAAGAGTTGATTGAATTTATTTGACACTTAGTTATATGAGTATAATTAATACTAGCTGACTGTGTCTAAATTTGGCTAATAATGGATCTGAAAAATCCATGTATAAATTGAACAGTGATTCAAGATAATGTGTTCTAATATTACCAAATGGATTATATGGCGAAAGTAGGTGAAAAATAACCCTATATACTAATCTATTATCCCACTCTTTTGGAATTATATTGTTTGTGGATATTTGGGGGTTCCTCTGATAAAGAAGATCTGAGATTATATTAATATATTGATCTCCCTATATAACAGAAACAGCGTGGAAGAAAGCACCATGAAATTAATATTGAATGAATTCAAAGATTAATTTATCAAACTAAATTTAGTGAGAGAAAGAAAAATGTATGTTTTGAAGTTGAGACTGGACATTGTTTGGAGGTAGGTGAACCCTCCTCCCAGAGCTCACCCCTCCCCACCTTTTTAACTTGGGAGGTTTTTTCATTTTGCTGTATGGACAGGACCTGCTATGGTTGTTCCCCCTCATACAGAGGTAAAAGGGAAGGCTCACAGTGTAGTGTTAGGACCTGCAAATTTGGTTATGCCTTGACATTGGCATGTAGGCTTTTGATGCTTTGGTCAAAGGGTTTAACTAAATGACCAATAAAATATTTTTATAGAAGTATTTAACTTTTTACTTATTACCATATATATTTTGTCAATTGGATGTAGCATTGGGCCCCCCTGTTTCTTTAGGTAATACCCACATACATTTCTCCATACTTTGAGTTGTATGCTTCATACGTCTGAAGCTTCAAAATTGTGTTTGCATGTAGTGTCCAAGTTTCACATCCATACAGTATGTGAGCATAGGCAGGATTCGCTGGTCAATCACTTTACTTTTGAGGCACTGTGGAAGGTCCCCCTGCAACATTCATTTTCTGAAAGACACACAAAAAAGAACATGTCAGTTAAGCATATAAACATAAAATATAAATATTAATTTCATAGGGAAAATGCAGATACACCTTAAGGATTACTAAAATAGTGATAATTCCCATGTAAGGATGTGGATATTATACTATATGTTAAGTATTACCATGTAAAATATAATAAGAGTGCTGGTCATGACGTTTGTATATAATTACCTGAAAAGCCTTTGCTTTTGACTCAGAATACATATGGTATGGTCTGTGACAGGGCTGCTTGTACTTTTGTAGAAGTTAAATGCATGTTTGCTTTCTGGCATCAAGCGCACCACTTTATCTTTCTTTCATTCTGTTTCTGTCTTTTTTTGCTGGGCCCAGCGATCTTTTTTTTGTTTCCTTTATCTGAAACTTTACTAACCTTTAATGTGGTGTCCTGAGGTCAGTCAGTACAATACAGGTCTGGTTGGAGTTAAACACAGTTTGATGTTACACAGCAATGGGGCAGTCTCTGTTAAAAAGGAAAAGGGCGTTTCCTTCCTGCATACCATTCAGGGTGGATTATACCATGGTATGGAGGGGGGGGGGGAATTAAAGTAAGTGATACTGAATGTCATTTATTTTGCAGAGTAAAGACATGCATGGGATGTTTGTAAAAGGTACTGTTTTGGGGCTTGCTATAGAAAATTGTATGTTGTGTGAAGTGTATTATGTTTGCAAATTGTGTAAGTTTTGGTGAGACAACTCCCCTGTGTGGTTTACTTCATTTGGTTGTGTCCTAATTAACCAGTAATAAAAGGGAGGGAGTTTCTTTCCCTGGGGCCTGCTGCACTCCTTGTTGCTGCTATGTGATATGAGGTTGTCTCTTTCTGCACTCCTTGTTGCTGCTATGTGATATGAGGGTGTCTGTGGAACTTCAGTGAAAGGATGCAAACTTTCTAAAGCAGATATTGCTGGCTATTCTGTGGCTGGAGACATCACGCTGGGAGAACTGGTTGTTGTACACCTGAATGTGGAATCCCTAATAAAAAGAAGGTTCAGAGAACAGCAAAAGCCTCTTTCATTCTTCTCAGGGTCTGATGCTGCTGCTTCTTTAAATAAAGGCTGGGACTCAACCTTTCACATGGTCAAAGTGTGAAATGGTGATACCATTTGTAGAAAGAGACACGGTACTCAATAATGTTCCACTAAGTTCACACTGCAGCTATTAATATTGTTAATGAGCACAGTGTCGGTTCTAACCATTATTATCTAAGAGATTTAGCATACTGTACAAACTGCCTCTAGGCCTGTTATTTTTTCTGTTCATTTGTAACTTTAATTAATTGCAAAAAGAACTAATGTTACTTTGTAAATCAAAAAGGGTTATACGTTGATTTGTATTCATTGTTACCATATGATTAATTTGCTACTTTTTATATGAAATAATTGAAATTTTTTTCTTTTGTCTATTCCTGCTTACTTGTAGCTGGAAAAGGTATGTTTTTTTTGTGTGTGTGTATATATATATATATATATATATATATATATATATATATATATATATATGTGTATATATATATATATATATATATATATATATATATATATATATATATATATATATATATAATTCAGCTATCTCTGACAGGATCATTTAAACCCAATGTTGCTCACCTCTCTGACAGCAAAAAGCCACAACATCCTAGTTCTAAACAGTTGATGGCTGATGGTTGATTCGTTTTATGCTTTGAAGATGTGCAAAAGGTTCTCAAAGCTAAACTAAATTGGTAATTACATTTTTAAAGTTAAAACAAACATTTGCAATTAGGTTATTTGACCCTTTATATACTGGCAATTTACAAAATGTCTCGTCAGTGACCACATTCTGGTGAAAATTGTTAAATTTGACAACATTTCAATCAATTTGTATTTTAACAAAAATACAAACACAAGTAAGATTCACATTACATTTCACAAAACATTTTGGAAGCCATTCACTCCTCTAGTTGTGAATATAAGTTTAGTGGTGGTGTACTCCTGTGTTACAATTTTAATGGATACAATATTTGAGTACTCTATACATTTGTAATTCTACATATACTTGATTTAAATGTGATTAAACAGCACAGCTCGAAGATATTTTTATTGCAGTTTGAAAATGTTAAAATTTGTGCTGTGCTATCAAAGATGTGGTTTCATTTCTTACATTATTGAATAAAGCTTTTGCAAGCTTTATTGAGAGCATATTGTCTATTGTATGAATGTTTGTTTGTCTTTATTTATATAGCGCCATCAATGCACATAGAGCTTCACAGCAGTAATTAACATGACAAGCTTACAAATAATACAAATAACTGATCATGGGAATAAGTGCTTCAGACATAAAAGTAACATTTAAGAAGAGGAGTCCCTGCTCTGAAGAGCTTACAATCTAATTGTTAAGGGGAACTTACAGATACAGGAGGGGGTGTACTGGTAAGTGCGTCTGCAAGGGGCCAAGCTTTATGTATGATGTGTACAGTATTAGCCACGGAGCTACTCATATGCTTTGTTAAACAGGTGTGTTTTAAGGTAGGTCTTAAAGGTGGATAGAGAGGATGCTAGTCGGATATTGAGGGGAATGGCATTCCAGAGGTCGGGGCAGTCAGTGAGAAAGGTTTAAGGAGGGAGATTACTTTAGATACAAAGGGGTTAGAGAGAAGACATCCTTGAGCGGAACGCAAGAGTCGGGATGGTGCATAGCGAGAAATTAGGTCTGAGATGTAGGGAGGGGCAGAAGAGTGTAAACTTTAAAAGTGAGTAGGAGAATTGAATGTGTGATACAGGATTTGATAGGACGCCAGAAGAGGGATTTGAGCAGGGGAGGATTTTGGAAAGAGTAGTGTGATTCTGGCAGCAGAGTTTAGGATAGATTGTAGGGGAGGCAGGAAGGCCGGACAGCAGGAGGTTACAGTAATTGAGGCGGGAGAGATTGAGGGTCTCTGTCGGAGTTTTTGCAGTTGTGAAACAGAGGAATGGGTGTATCTTTGTGATATTGCGGAGGAAAAAGCGACAGGTTTTAGATACTTTTTGAATGTGAAAGGAGAAAGTGAGGGAAGAGTTGAGTGTGACCCCTAGGTATCGTCCTTGTGCTACTGGGTGTATTATTGAACTTCCAACAGTAATGGGGAAGGAGGTAGTGGGTCCAGGTTTGGGAGGAAGTATAAGGAGCTCTGTTTTTGTCATGTTAAGTTTAAATCGGCGGAGGGCCATCCAGGATGATATCACAAAGAGACATTCAGAAACTTTTGGTCTGTACAGCAGGTGGAAGGTCAGGGGTTGAAAAGTAAATTTGTATGTTGTCAGCATAGAGATGATATTTGAACCCAAGAGCTGTGATTAGGTCACCTAGAGAAAGTGTGTACAGAGAAGAGAAGAGGTCCCAGGACAGAGCCCTGGGGTACCCCCACAGATAGATCGATAGAGGAGGAGGAGGTGCTTGCAAACGAGACACTGAAAGTACGATGGGAGAGGTAAGAGGAGATCCAGGAAAAAGCTTTATTACGGATGCCAAGAGTATGGAGAATGTGAAGGAGAAGTGGTTGGTCCACCATATCAAATGCAGCAGAGAGGTCGAGTAGTATGAGCAGAGTGTAATGCCCTCTGTCTTTGGCAGCATGGAGGTCATTAGTTATTTTAGTGATGACTGTTTCAGTGGAGTGAGCAGTACGGAAGCCAGATTGTAGAGGGTCTAGGAGAGAATAGGTGTTGAGAAAAGGGAGCGAGAGGATACAAGACATTCAAGGAGTTTAGAGGCAAAAGGCAGGTGGGAGACAGGCCAATAGTTAGAAAGACACTGTGCATCTGCTTTGCCCCAAAGGTGCACAGCCTGATGGGGCTCCCCAAGAGCGGCACCCCTCTGCAAAGGACCAGCGTGCTAAGGGTTAACATTTACTTGTTCTCTTTGGAACGTCAACGCCACCCACTGGAATGTTATCGAGCCATGAGGACACAAAGAGCTTTTGTTCACAGCTGCATTGCATCTCAGCCACCCACCCCACTGTGCATCTGCTTTGCCCCAAAGGTGCACAGCCTTTGGCGCAGCTGAAGGGCAGCCAAAGGGTGTGAACCGTTTGCTGATGTTGGTTGATGTTAAAGTGATGATAAAGCTGCTCTATTTCTATCTGAAACTCATATGCCCTTTATCCCCTGTACCCAATTTTCCAACTCTATCTGTTCTATGAAATGTCTGTGAATTCACTGTATAACCTCTGTTCTTTTAATGTAACCATGTATTTTTTATAACTCTGTGCCCAGGAGATACTTGAAAACGAGAGGTATCTCTCAATGTATTACTTCTTGGTAAAATATTTTTATAAATAAAATAAATAAGTTGGGGTCAAGCTTGCTGTTTTTAAGTAATGGTATAACTGTTGCATGTTTGAAGGAAGAGGGAAAGGTACCAGAGTAGAGGGAGGAGTTAAAAATGTGTGTGAGCATCGTGATTATGGTAGGAGCAATATGTTTTAGGTGACGGTAGGGAATGGGGTCAAGAGGGTAAGTGGTAGATGGAGATGAGGAGAGCAGCAGTGCCACATCCTCCTCTGTGACAGCAGAAAAAGAGTCAAGGAAGGCAGGAGGAGAGTTAGGAAGCGGTTTAGGATGGGAGGAGGAAACAGAGGGGATGTTCTGACGTAAGGACTCCACCTTTTCCTTATAATAGTCAGCAAAGTCATGAGGTGAGATGGAGGAGGAAGAAGAGGCAGCTAGGGTGGTCTGAGTAGGGAGTCAAAGACAGAGAATCGGCGTGGGTTAGGCCTCGGCCAGGGTTCCTGCTGGCGTGCGGAGGCGCGCTGAGGCTCAGGGAAAGCGGGTGCCTTTTTATCTTTAGATGGGTGCAAAACTCTAAACTTTCTTTGCTATTAACTCCAGTTCTTATTCCATTGAAAATGGAAATGTATCTGATTCCTATCTACTGCACATATATTGTCTCATTACATGTACTGGCACATTATTTCATGCAAAATATAGATTGTAATATGTCTTGACACTTTAAAGCCATGTCCCTCACCCCCAGTTTCTTACTAGGATAGTAAGTAAGAGGTTCTCCAGAGCCGAACAGTGTTATTTCAGCTCCGGGAAACCCCTTGTTCCCAAGATACTTACCATTAAATGTGCCTCCTGTACATACTGGTTTTTAATACCCTGCATCAGCTGGGCCAATAGGAAGCAACAACTGATGACATTGTGACTTCCTGTTGGCCCATGTCACATGAGAGATTTATACACCATTTATCTGTAGCACACTTTTACCTGTAAGTACTGTATGTCATAAACCAGGGGGTCTCCAGAGATGAAAATGTCATATTTCAGATCCAGGGACCTGCTGGTTCCTAAGATGGTAAATAAAGGGAGAATTTAAACAACAACAAAAAAAATGGAGGAGCTGCTTTAGATATAAAGCAATCATTTTAATGTAAATGATATTCAAGGTTGAGGGAACAAACAGTTCCCTGTGGGCAACGTCTGAAGAGATGACCATGTCTTACAATAGTTTATTCTACTTCTGCTGATTACGGGTTGTTTAGAAATAATATGCTTCCATGCTTTATGGTCTCATACCTAAAACTATCAGTGAGCTGTGTCACGCTGTTTATATGCTACATTCACCTTTGGTGAAATCTGTCACATGAATGTGACTCTTGCTTTGACAGTGCAAAGCCGAATGATACGAATTAGTATGTGTATATTTTGAAGATGTGATGCTGCACATCCTTCAGCTTGAATTAAATAATTCTTCAATCTGCAAATACAGCTGAAAGTTGAACTTGACATGGATCAATATGATCTAGGGCTAAATTCCTCAATGTGACTGATTATGTTAGCATCATGGCCACAGATCAATATTGCGTTTTATTATGGACCTGATTCTATAATTGGCTTTGATCAATAAACTTTTGTCTCCTCTCCTTTAGAAATCTCAGGTTGGTTGCATGCCATATCTGAACAGTACATTTAGGATAGTCCATTTGCGGTAACTAACATAAAAAGATATGCATTTGAATTTTAAGGAACAAAGAGGCAAAAGCCCTTTTGTAAGAGGTCAGTTTTTAAGATGATTTTAACAGATTGCTCACCCAAATTGAACTTTGGTATCAAACTGAGCTAATGTTCTGTTAGATAACTAATCCTTTTGGCCTTTTCTGTCTATATCTGGTAGATAATTCACATGGATGTTTTTAACAAAACATACCATTAATGAAAGCAATCAGTAAAGCTCGCCTTTTGATAAACCCGCGGGGTCTAAAGGCGTTGAAAGATGCATCTGTGAAGAACAATAAATGTGGTCCTTCGAATGCCATTTGGGACACTGTAGTATGTGGTAGATATGTATTTCCAGAAATTACTGCTCTGTTTTCTTTTCTTTTTGCTTGAAGGTTGTACATTCTATTCTTGTTTCTATATGCTACACTTCCCATCACTCTACCAAGGTTTGTCTCATTAAAAGCTTGGCACAAAACAAAGACTGAAAGTGACCTACCTCGAGCTAACATGTTCATTTCTGCTCTAGTTTGCCATTTGGAAAGTAGATTGCGAGCTGCAATGAATGTGTTTTTTGTCTGATGTAGACACATTACTGAGTAGAACAATAAAAGGGGGAAATGTACAATATGGCAGAGCTTTTTTCTCAGATCATTTGCTTGTTAAACACCATGTCTGCTAAGTGCTTTGAAAGGCAGTGAGGTCTTATTCACCAGTTTTGAATGGATTAAGCTCTAGTCAGTGTGTTTATCTGTTTTTAAAACTAAGAGTAAAAAGTGTATATGCAGTACATTACTTGAGCACATATTTTAAAGGCAGCTATTGCTCACAAAGTGACTGTGTTCTTTCATTCTTTTTCCCTCTGCAAATAGATACAGATCGTGCCCAGAGACACGGTATGGATGAGTTTATTTCCGCTAATCCCTGCAGATTTGACCATGCCTCCCTCTTTAAAGTGCTTCAGCGGCAGACTTTGGATCACCGATTAAATGATTCCTATTCTTGCCTGGTATGTACTATGGTAAAAGAAATGAAGTGAGAAATAGTTGTTACAAAGTGGCATTTTCTTCCGAACTCATTTAATAACTGTGCTTGTATTTGGGAGGAAGGATTTCAATCGATTGGCTTCAAATTTGAAAATTATACACTTGAAGATTGCTGCTGTGCCACTCAATAGAGAGGAGAATAGAATCAAACTAGCTCTGAAATGTGGTTGATCAGCTCCTCCACAGAGAGCTGAATAAAAACGGGAAGCTTAATAAAGGTGGAAACCTCGCTAGTGGGATTTACGAACACCAGCACAGGCATTTTAAGGTTCAACTCGTCTTACCAGTTGTCATTTTTTCTTGATATTCTTTTCTTTTTTACTTTTAAGAGATGGAAGAAAAGAAGTCCACAAACACTAAAAAGATACTTTGAGAGCGTTCCATTTTTAATTTATACCATCGAACGTTGCCAACTGTTTGTATAGGGGTTGAGCAACCTGACAGGTGAAATTCCCATTATTATGTATGCACACCCTATGCTGATAGTACTGAGTAGAAAGGACTTTGAAGGACACAGATAACATTAGTATTCCATTTTAAATATGAACACTAAAAAATGAACAAAAAAAAACCTGAAAGAACATTAACCAAACAACAAATATTACTGTAAAAAATGGCCACGTTCACCTATTGTTAAAGTAGATAATCTTTCTTAAAAAAAACGATGACAACTCTTTCTAAGCAATACCAAATAATTTACCCAAAATTAGATCATAAGCTCTTTGAAGCAGGCATTCATTGGGCCTTTAAATTCTGTGGTTTAAAATATGGAGCTGTGTTTCCTGCAATAAAAAAAGATATAAAAATACGTTATTAAAAAAGTGATTTTTATTTCATTTAGTTAAAAAGTACGCTACCAAAAATCCTGTACATACAGAAGCACAAATGAATGAGGCATATTTACAGTATGGGAAGAACCTTCTTATCTTGTATCATGAATTACTTTTTTTTATTGTATTCATTTATTTAATCGTGAAGAAGAAAAGATGTCAACCGGCGTGTTGACTCAAGTACAGTAGATATGCATAAATTCGATAAATGCAAAAAGACAATGTATCAATAAATGTTTTAACCCATTAAAATATTTATAATAAATTCGTACACTTACAAATTGAGTGTAGTTCTTGTTCTATTCATTCATTTCCATTTGGGACGTCAGAGGTTTATCTGGATAGGCTAGAACTTCAATGGATCCAAATTATATAATACAAATAAGAAAGAAAAGGCCATGCACAGTACATTTTTTACAAGAGACTTGAGTAACTGTGTTTCCCTTGGTCTCTGGGAGATTCTGCCATTACAGCGTGTGGAACATGCCATCTGTTGGTAAGCAGGGGGGCTGAGTCATCTGCCGATGGTTGTGGGAACCCAGGACAGACTTCTGGTGTACATTCCCGACCAGGCCTGGTTCGACCTCCTCCCCTGCCACTCAAGAGTACTGCTGGGACTGGGGAAAACCCATGATAGGTACTGGCAGGCCTGCTCTTACCAGGACTTACTGCCAGGGAGAGCAGACTGGTTGCCAAGAACTAGTCCTGGCTACACTTGGTTAGAGCAATTTTGAACTTACAGCCAGCACTGCAGTTACGGCAAGCTTCTGACCAATGCAGTCTCTGGGTTGGTATCAGCTGTAGGATGGTCCCTGGATAAATATAAATATATATAGGTGGCAACAAATTAATCCAATCAGTCTCTATTAGTGGACATATAGTTTATGGTAACACCCCATAAATGGTGTCTGAATGTGATAATGCTATTTGAATGTAATATGTAAATCATCTTTCCATCAATAGTTAACAAAAATGCTAAAATCAGTTGATGGCTTGAGTCCAACTCTGGACATACTATGGATATATACAATTTATTTAATAATCATCATTAAACTTCATCAAATAGTGATGCAAACTTTTAATAACAATTTATTGTAATTAAAATAAATTCACTATCTCTGAGGTGTATGTGCAAATGAACGGACCCTTGACTGGTTAATTATATATGCCAATTATAGTTCCCCCTGATTTCATAGCACATATCAGGAGTATATTACACATTTCTCAAACAATGCTCCTCCTAACATGACCATACAGTACACCAGGAACATATTCCATAATGGTTATTATATATGCCATTTAATTCCCCAAGAATTCATATAATATATCAGGAATTAACTATATAATACTTAGACAATATTTTCAACATAGCTATTTACAAGCAAGGTTTATATTTGTATGACCATTGTAAAATATGTTCCTGATATATATATCAATATTCTACAATGGTCATACAAATATAAACCTTGCTTGTAAATAGAGATATACATGATCTAATGAGGCTTAATTTTTAGGTTAACGTTCCATGAGACTACTGTAAGTCTCATTAGATTTATGGGGTGTTGCCATGAGATATATGTCCACTAATAGAGACTCAGTGGATTAATTTGTTGCTCCTATGGATTCCCATATGTTGATTTTATCTATTTTTAATATATTTATATTTTTAGGTTAAAGTTGCATTTATCTTTTTTTAGTAATTTTTAGGAGATTTCCATTTATTGTGATGTTTGTTATAATATGCATACCGACACATAAGATTTGAAGTAATCAATTTATTGTCTACATGTGAGGACTTTTAATCAGCTGAAAATACTTTTTCTGATTGTGGACAATATTTAAAACCCCAATGCATTACCTTGAGCCATAATCCCTGACGAAGCAGTTGCGAAACGCGTTGGATTGGACCGTACGAGCCACCGTAGCTCCCGTGACGCGTGGATCCCCCTTTGCTATAATTGCCAGCTGACCGCCCTGAGATTTCCCCGCATGCAGCTGCAAATGGGACCGGAGACACGGCTTGGTAAAATCTCCTCTTAGCTCCCCCTGGCCGGGCACACGGTATTGGAGGGAAGGAGAGGTGGAGGGTCTCTCCTCAATAAGAACTCTGAGGAAAAGGACGGAGCAGGTGTATATCAGTGACGGGGGTTTGGACTCTGTGGAGCCTGGTTTGTAAGCCGAACCACTATCAGAAGCTGAGAGCCCATTACCACACACACTTGGAAGTTATCCAAAAGCGCTGTTTTGATCAAGTGCTGGCTGTACGTGCAATATTACTCTAACCAAGTCTCTTGTAATAAATTTACTGTGCCATGATCTTTTCTTTCTCTCTCATTTGTATTATACAATTTGGATTCATTGAAGTTCTAGCCTATCCAGATTAACCTCTGAAATCCCAAATGGAAATGAATTCATAGAACAAGATACCACAAAGAAAAAAGACGGTGTATATTCAGCGCTAAAATAAATACTATTGTATATATGAACTATAAACCCTGACTGGGTAGAGCTAGGCCGCCAGGTAAGTACTGATTGTACAATCATGCACGGTGGGAGCTGCACAGCAATTTCTTCACTGCTCTTGTTATAGAGGACTCTGTTGGGACTTTTTACGGTATCGTTTGGACATTCCTTTAATCATTTGGACTTGTAAGGCGCCGGTTTTTCTTTTTTCTTGTGTCATAAAACAAGAACTACACTCAATTTGTAAGTGTCTGAATTTATTATACATATTTTAATAGGTTAAAACCTTTATTGATACATTGTTGTCTTTTTGCATTTATGCATATCTACTGTACTTGAGTTAACGCGCCGGAGGACATCTTTTCTTCTTTGCTCACATTTTGGAGGGACGTGGAACTCTCTCCTGTACTTTTTACCTTCCTCCATTTACACATTGTTTGTTGCACAGTTCCGTTTTTGTTCAATTACCTTTTAGTAGGTAGTGTTTAGCGCTACTTTTCTTTTCTCTTGCACATGTATTTAATCGTATTTCGAATTTATATTTTCCAAATTAGTCATGGGGGCGATCTGAAAGGAGAGCCACATTCTCATAGTTAAAAATTAAAAATGATACCTGTTTATAGTCAAATTGTGCAAACATTTTTTGAGAAGGGGTTAGAAATTTGAGGAAATTAGCTTATCCATTCCAAAAATATATATTTTAGTTAAAATCCCAGAAAAGTGATCAGAGATAACAGCACTAGGCATTCTGTTTTTATAGGGATGCTGTTTATATATTTAAGTAGCACATCAAGTTCAGCAATAAAAGTGAAAACAAAATGCACAATATGACTATCGTGTCAGCGGACGGACATTCAATTATTGAAAAGAAGTTACTGTTCCTCTAATATTTGTTGCCAAGTAATAAAGAGACAAATCCTATCGGGAATTTTTATAACTTGGTAAAACGTTTGTTAATTTCTTCTACCATTTTAATATTTTCTGTTTTTAAAGACTGAAATCCAGATTTCATTGACCTTTTTTTCCTTGTTGTGTGTAGGGTTGGTTCAGCCCTGGTCAGGTTTTTGTATTAGATGAATACTGCGCTCGATATGGTGTACGCGGCTGCCATCGACACCTCTGCTACTTGACAGAATTGATTGAACATGCTGAAACTGGGACTGTAATTGACCCAACACTGCTTCATTACAGCTTTGCATTCTGTGCTTCTCATGTTCACGGAAACAGGTATCCCTCAGTTGAATATTTTTAAAATGACACATTTGCATGCTACCATGCTAATATTACATTGTTCGGTGTAGTGAAAAATGTGGCTGTTTGTTTTATATAAGCATCAACATTGTTCTTTATTTGAACAAAACCATGGTAGGTGAGTTGGGAAAAAGGTGATGCAAAACAGACTTTCCTATCCTAGAAGGACGACAGTTATTTTTTTGGGAGCCTTAAATATTTGATAACTACATTACTCCAGGATATACTGTGTGTGTGTGTGTCTTGATGACTATTTATGATATGTGCATGCGCTAATATTATGCCAGTACGTCAGTCATTGAGATGTGCCTATTTGATATATATGTAAGTTATGGTGAGTAAAAAAAGTGACAAAAACCCTCCACAGAAAAGCATATTGCAAATGTAAGTATACTGTATGCTCATTTGCATGTCTTTGGCAGGTCTGCAACCCCGCCTTTCACCATTATCACCCAGCACACAGCACTTCCACTGCAGCAAGGGATTCTGGGAAATGACATGCAAATGAGCATACAGTACCATCCTTTCGCTTCATTGCATAGCCAGTTAACCAACCCCACACTGATGAGACCCATTAAGATCGAAACAGCTGTCTGTGGGTGGATTTTCTGGCTTTGCATCTTAACCCTGGCTGTGCTCAAAGCTGTGACCATGCAGCAAGCTTAACCCTATAGGGAACCATGTATAAAATGTTTTTTGAAGCAAAAAGTGGCACTGTGTGCTCATTTGCATGTCATTTCCCAGAATCCCTTGCTGCAGTGGAAGTGTTGTGTGCTGGGTGATAATGGTGAAAGGCGGGGTTGCAGACCTGTCTAAGACATGCAAATGAGCATGGGGGGAAGGGGTGGGGTGGGGGGGGGAACAGAGGGGGAGGAAGGGGGGGAGTGTTATTCTTGGTATAACATTGGGCGTTAGCTATGTACAGTGTATTTATTGTACAGCAATACCTACAGTGAAGACTGCGCTTTTTAATATAACTAGCTTAGATAGTAGTAAGGCTTTTTGGGAGTGGGGGAGGACGGGGGGGGGGAGTGGGGGAGGAGGAGGGGGGGAGTGGGGGGGAACATTCTGGAACTAATTATACCGTAACATATTGTACCAAAAACTGTATCTGGTGAAATGATTGATTCCAACCTTAGTAGGGCCTAGTGGGAAAGGGGGGTGGGAGGGGGGGGAGGGGGATGGGGGAACATTCTGGAACTAATTATACCGTAACATGTTATAACAAAAACTGTATCCAACCTTAATCGGGACTAATGGGGAAAAAAGTGGGGGGGGGAGTACTCTGGAACTATTTATACCGTAACATATATAATAAAAACTGTATCTGGTGAAGTGATTGATTCCAACCTTAGTAGGACCTAGTGGGAAAGGGGGGGGGAGGAGGTGGCACTCTGGAACTATTTATACCGTAACATATACAGTAGAAACTGTATCTGGTGAAATGATTGATTCCAATCTTAGTAGGGCCTAGTGGGAAAGGGGGGGGGGATGGGGTGCATTCTTGATGTAACTTTAAGCAATAACTATATATAATGAACATAACTCGTCTGCGGAAATATCTAGGGTTATTAGTCTAATCTTCGTAACTCCCCATATGTTCCTTTTTGTTACTAATATAACTTATCCTGGTTAATAAACCTGGGCTCTGATTGGGACCTGGTAAAATCCTGATATGACTTATGGAAGTCTAGGTCCCCATCTGCAGTCTAATCCCTCGGTCACGTGGGGTCTGACTGTGTGGCGGCATCCCAGTCGTGCAGAGCCAAGCTGCAGAGTCTGGTGTACTCACGGTTATGCGGGTCTCCCTATCTAGCGTTCTGAGGTGGGGCCGCCAGCGTTATCGGCTGATTTAGGCCATGTAAGGACAGGCCAACTGTGCTCACACCATAAGTGTGGGGCCAGGGGACATGGGAGTTGGAGGCTACGTCCAAATCTGCTCCTCCACCGTCTGCGTGGATGTCCTTATCTTCTCCTCTCCATCGCCCCTAAACAGGCGGGTGTCGGGTGATACTTCCAGCTTGACGGGTTGTTCCTGGGAGGCCGCTGCTTAAATCTTCTCCTTCACTCGCAGTTCCCGGGACAGGAAGATACAACAAGTAGGGGGAGTCCAGAACGATTAGGGGAGGGGGAGGCGGAGAGGCCGATCTTCTCGCCGGTAACTGCTCTCCTTACTCCTGATTGAAGCCTCGAACGACTCCTTCTTCCTCCAGGCAGCTGGTTACCTCGGCCAGCCTCCTTCGAGCTCCAAGGGTTTCTTCAGTCAATGGGACTGAGCCACAGGGAGGCAAACGGGGTGTCAACAAATAACAGGGAATGGAAACAAAAAGGTAAGCAGCCCTTTATTTATTTTTCTGCTGCTTTTGTTCTGCCAATCTCTCCGAGGCCCTAATCGGTAATTCTTCGGTTTCCGATCTCTGAGGTCTGGGCGTTTCGGTGCTCCAGGCTGGAAGGGGACTCAGGCACAACGCACAGGCGAATTGTGTCATCTCCTCGGGGTGCCTGATGGTGAGAAATTTTCCGTTCCTGTTTGCGATAAGTTTAAACTAGAACCCCCACTTGTATTTTATTTCATTATCCCTTAGTAGCATGGTCAATGGTCTCAGCTCTCTGCGGCGATTAATTGTTACTTTGGATATGTCACTATAGACTTGCAAGGGATCATCATTAAACGTAATGGGTTCCTTTGCCCGACATGCCTCTATTCATTTTTCCTTGACTGAGTATCTGTGGTGGCGGACTATCACATCTCTTGTGCGATTGGAATCGTCTGATCGCGGTCCCAGGGCTCGATGCGCTCTGTCCATTTCTAGGTCTTTATTATCCAGATCTACGCAAAGTGAGGAGAAGAAATCCAGGAGGTAAGATTTTAGCTGACCAGGTAGGACAGTCTCAGGTATGCCACGAATCCTGATGTTTTGTCATCTGTCTCTATTTTCTTAGTCTTCAAGGCTGTCTTTTAGGCTGTTGATATCTAAGCCTAGCCGGAATACCTCGTCGTCCGCCACCGACTGCGCTTGCAGGGTCTCCTCCATTTTATTTTCAAGCGTTGATGTGCGCTCTGTCAGGCCTGTGATATCTTGCCTCAGCTCCGTCACGGCCGCTTTTAAGTCCGCTTGCAGTGAAATGTGTAGTTTATTCAACATTTAAGTCATTAGCTCCTGCATATACTCTCGGGTGAGGCTCTCTTCAGGGCTCTGAGTATCCTCGGATCGATCCCGACCCGGCGCTGGTTGTTTAGTACCGCGTGCGCTGCTTGAGCCAGCGCCATCTTGGATTCTAGTGGCTGCATCGGAGCTTTTTTGCGGGGGGGGGGGAACTTTGTTACCCCTTGGGTCAGTTGGGTTTTCTGCTTGTTCGCCATTGCTGTGTGTGCAGCAGTCCAGGGAGAGCGTTTTAGGGGTCAAAAGTTGGGGGGAAAAGCGCTTCTGATTGTAATTATGCACGAGGGTCTGTGGAGCTCTTCTCTCACACGACCATCCTCGCCGACGTCCTGGACACGCCCCCTCCACCATAAGGATTTTTACAGATTTATATCAGGAGCCCCAAATGATTGGGAGCTTAGGTAAGGATGTAGCTACATTATTACCTAAGCTTGCAATCGTTTTGTCACATGCTTTACTTATACAAATAAGAAAGAAAATAAATTGGGGTGGGGGGTGTAGTATTCCTGCTTTAAATTCACTTTAATGTTTAAAAACATGTTTAAGTAGCTGGCACTGGTAATTTGGTTGAATGCTACGATAGCAGCAGGTAACGAGTTAAATACATTTAGGAGGGTTTTTGGAGACAGAATCACAGAAAGGGTCTGAATATTATAGAAACACTGTATAAAAAAGAAAAGCACCAAGGACAGAAAAACACAAATAAGTCAATCTGAAAGCCAGAGATGCAGCCACAAACACATGCATAGAACACACAATACATTTATCCACTCAGCTACCTCCAAACAGCAGGGAGATGAAAAGCAGAAGAAATTTTCACATGCAATATATCTTACAGTAGGTCAGAGTTCGAGGTTGTCATATTGTCAAACATTTTAGCTTTGTAAGTCATGCTGAGGTAGGGAAAGGCAAATGTAGCAATACAAAGCGTCTGTAGACCCCAATTAAACACCTTGGACAAATGCATGAGCAGTGCATTCTGCGTCTCTCTCCCGATAGAATGACTTGGGTGAGGCCCGCTAGCCCTGTCAGGCACAGTATGCATTACCCTTAGCTTTTTACAAGAACACAATGACTCCTTATTCAATCAGTGTTTGTGTGATAAAATAAACGATGCAATTTTTTTAAAGGTATTTTGGTTTTAGGCCACAATACTTTTTTATACAGTTTTCATTATTTTTGTTAAAGCTTGAAATTGTTTGCAAGTGCAGTACCTAATAATAATAATAATAATAATATTCATAATAATTTTCTTTCTTATGTTGTGCTGACAGTGTATGCAGGGCTGTACATAGAATTTATCCATGACCTAGGTTTGCTAAGTCGCTATTACTGTGTTAAAAATTTGTGTTTTTAAAAAAAACAAAAAAACCTTGGTTACAGCACAATTTTTCCGAATTCTGACAAATTTACTAAGATTTATATATGCATAAATGGGTTGCAATATTCAATCTCATTCGCATACATCAAAAAAGTTACAGTAACTAACGCGGTGTGTGAGATATCACACTTTTATACCATAGGGCAGCGGTGTGCAAAGTGGGGGGCTTTTTTTAGCATCTGATTTTCATGCTGTGCTTAAAAGCTGTGTTAACAGCGAGCATTTGCTTATAAGGGTTCCATGTAAAAATGGATTTCAGGTAGAAGTTGACACGGTGTGCTCATTTGCATGTCATTTCCCAGAATCCCTTGCTGCAGTGGAAGCACTGTATGCTAGGTAATAATGGTGAAAAGCAGGGTTGCAGACCTGTCTAAGACGTGAATGTGCTCACAAGTGATCTCTTTATTATAGAGAGACACACAAATAGCCAAGTGCCCCTGTCTATAGCCTTCTACTGACCTCAACACTATAAGTCCTGATAGGAACAGGCAGTGTTGGGTTTCAACTCCTGCACAGGACCTAGTCTGCATTTGCAGCCTGGATGGATAGTATGTTGCTTATCCAGGGGCAGGCCTAAACCGGCAGTTGGAGTGTCATACCTGGGAAGCGTACTGACTGGGTCACATGTATATGGTGTGAGGCCTGTCATTACCTGGACTTGCCCTGTTATGGGGCGGGGTTACAAGCCCTTCCCCCGGGTATTAAAGCTGACACTCCACCACATTGAGGTGGTTGATTATGGGACAGTGTGATACCCTTTTCCCTAACAGAGGGTCAAGGAGATTAGGAGGGGCCCCTGGGGTCTACTCCAGGGCTGGAGGACGATCATGCTGTTGTACAATAAAACTGCCTTTGGACCAACTATGGTGTGTAATTATTGGAATGGAGTATTGCTTGTGGGGACCATCCTGTATCCAGCAGGATCCTCATGGGATGGAGGCGCTGCACAGTAAGAGCCGAGAGAGCCTGCCCTGTTGCTGCTCCCAAACTCCAACCGCGGAGCAACTCAGACCTCCTGAACCAGCAGGTGAGCTACAGTACCCAGGAAAAACACCCATGTAGTGGCCAGATCTTCCGTGGCAGGGGGGCAGGTGATATATCAACAAGAAGTGCAAGCTCCATAGCATAACTCTGTATAAAGGTTGTGAATGTAATATTAAAAGAGAGGGAAACAGTCTATTGGACCTGCACTCAGTAATATTAAAAGAGAGGGAAACACAGTCTATTGGCCTGCACTCACAAAAGGTT
Source organism: Ascaphus truei (assembly GCF_040206685.1). NCBI lineage: Eukaryota > Metazoa > Chordata > Amphibia > Anura > Ascaphidae > Ascaphus > Ascaphus truei. The sequence goes on from NC_134487.1 coordinate 62,122,388, forward strand.
ATAAAAAACAGGCATGTGAGAGGTAATCTCTACAAGGATGACGTCACCAGATTGCAGCCAGGATCTGAAGCTTGTACAGCTGGGCGTGAAGAGAGGATCGTGTGGTCCATTGGTGCTTGCCTCCGGGTTAATCCACCTCCCAAATCAGGAACCTTAGGCGAGTGAGCAGCAACTCTGATCCAGCAGCATGCAGAATATTTCCTTTATTCCAGCATCTGCGATCAGTTACTCTAATGCAGGGAGAGTTCAGACATCGCGTGTCTCCATACTCGCGATGACGCCAGCTAACGTTTCGACGCGTTTCGTCACTTGGTGACTTCCTCAGGAAGTAATTTAATCACGCACTATTACGCCATTCACTTATCAGTTCAACATGTTAATGAGCACACTAATTTAGCGCTACTATTTCTATTTTTGTTTGTGTGTATATATCCCAATATCCCAATCCAGCCTGGGGTTGTTGATAGAAATTGCCAATATTGTTTAGCTGTATTACGATACCGCAAGGTATCAATGTTTACTGGGTAACATGTGACTAGGTAATTAGCTGTTAATTCTTCATTTGGGTGCTCATTTGTGATACAGTCGCTACATTTAATATTCTTGCATATATAATTAGCAGAAACCTACTAATTTGCTTACCTATTGGCTACCCTGATGTTAAATTTAGCCCACACTTCTATGCGATTAAATAACATTGAGTTGCCTCATTCCAGCAGGGCTGGACCCATGAGGGGGCTAAGGGGTCCCAGGTGTCTCCGGTGGGGCCTGTCCCCTTTGGGGATTCCTAAAGGGTCGGTACTGTCACAGCTGCTGTTCAGCGTGTGTGTAAGACCGCTGGCGATAGTATCCCAGATCTATGTTTCTTTCCAGGGCTGCCCAGGGATAGCTGTTACATTGGCAGCTTGCTTAGACGAGGTAGAGACATGGATGGGGTGAAGCTCAACCCTGACAAGACCAAACTAATGATTATAGGATTATGGGATAGTGAGTTTGTGAGCTGCCCCTAATCAATGCTGTACATCCACTTCCCATTTTCCAGGTTTGTTCCTTGGCATCCTCTTTGACCAGAATCTTAACATGTGTGCCCAAGTGGCCTCAGTTGTTCAGACTGGGTTTTTCTATCTGAGGCTGCTTCGGAGTTTGCGTCCACTCCTGTCTATGAACCTTGAGTCATTTGGCTCATGCCTTTGTGTCGATGTGGTTGGACTATTGGAATAAATTATATACAAGACTACCAGTGTGCCTGACGTGGAGGCTCCAGCTTGTTCAGAATGCTGCAGCTCGGATGCTGAGACTTGTTTCTTCCTTTGAGCATATGACTCTCATCCTGCACAATCTGCACTCGCTTCCAGTGATGTTCGGTTCAAGTTGGCCGTTATGGCCTTTAAAACTTTGCAAGGACAAGGGCCTCCCTATCTGCAGTCTATTTTGATGCCACAGAGGGATACTGGCTATGATCTCAGGTCCTCAGGGTGGGTCCACCTCTTTGGGCCAAGGGTACTGCTCCCTATGCTGGGCGGACGTGCCTTCTCGTGGTCTGGATCTTGCTACTGCCAGAGATCAGGTGTATATTGACTGCCACTGTTTCGGGCTTAGTGTAAGATGTATTTTTTCCTTCTGGCTTTTCCTGTCTAACAAATTAATAGCATATAATTTGAGTTTGTTCTTATATGTAGATGGGTGAACAAAGAGTTAACCCACCAGGCGCCCAGAAGTATAAGAATAACTGTTGAATGTTACTTGAAACAGTTTCAGGGATATTGGTCATGGCAAACTCCAAACAAGTGAATATGTAAATAGTCTTTTCCAGCAACTGGCTCTGAGTGAGCACTAATAGCGTTGAGATAAAAAGACTCACGTTTGAATGGAGTATATGGCGCCGTGTCCTCACGATCCTCACATAGCCTGTCCAGCCGCCAACCCTTCCGTAATGACTCCGTCACGGTGGGTGGTCACATGACCGGCGGGGACTGCGGTATAGATGGAGTGTGTGGCGCCGTAACACCATGATGTTCTGAAGATTCGTCCGACCGCCAACCCTCCTGCAACTGCTCCGTCGCAGTGGGTGGTCACATGACCGGTGGAGATTACGTTGCTTCCGGGATAGCGGGGAGAACAGCAACAGCCCGGCGTGCTATCGGCAATAGACAGAGATGCACAGGAACTCCTCCGGCAGGAGGCGTAGACGAAGCACAGCCGAAATAGAAGAACGATGGAAGGCTGATGAAGTGACTGAAAAAACTTTATTTAGCACAGTGTACTGACGGATCCTCTGACGCATTTCAGCCCATCAGGCCTTTGTTCTTAAACTGACAAAAGTATGGCGGTGCTCCCTTAAGGGGAGGCTTAGTTTTACTTAAAGAAATAAATGATGATGATGATGATACTGGAGTTTTTGCTGGATCATGTAAGTGTTAAACCTTTTGTAAATACAGCATTAAAAATAATTAATTTATGTACCTTTAACACATAGCAGTATCAATATCAAAGTTTAATAAAATCTTGGTTTATCAGTTTAGTTTTGGGGCCTGGGCACAAGGAAATACTGTGACTTCCTCAAAGTTACAAGGCCTGCTAATACTGTGATTTTAACCCAGAAGTGTTTTTAACACTAAGCTACTTCTTTATCCTTTGACTTGGTTACTCATTACCCCTATACTACTGTATTAAATGTTGTACGCGTGGCTTAGTGAGTAGAGGCCCGGACTCTGAAAACAAAGACACTGCGCATGTGTGTTTGTCAGTCACTGCCAGCTCCTTGTGATCTTGGGCAAGTTACTTTATCTTCCTGTGCCGCAGCACCAAAAACAGATTGTAAGCTCTACAGCAGGAACTTATGCCTGTAAAAATAGTCAGCTCTATACAAGAAAAAATATTATTATTATAATTATTTACTCATTCATGGGTCATATATTATATGGAACATTTCCATCAACCGCAAATATCATATGAGTCATTAGTAATTACCAACCCTTAATCTAGTTTCTTTAGAGGGCTAATAGTTTAAATAAAATAGCTAATGCAATACAGTATAACTGGGGCACACTAATTTTAGTATCTTACAATCGCCACATATTTTATGTCATGTTGAAAACTATCTGTTGGTCTGTTGGTCACCTCTGCATAATATAAGTTCATGTATTGGTGTTTTGTTTGTGGTTTTGGGGATGACACCTGGCATGACAACTGGCAAAAGCGAATCAAGGTTTGGGTCTCTGTTCTCCTTGTAGAGGAAGCCTTGTGATTATTCTTCAATTTCTTTCTGTAATATGAGTCCCAAGTGTTAGCCACATAGGGACCTAGATTCACTAAGCTCTGATAAACTTGCGTTAATATCGCACCAAGGTTAAAAAAAAGACACAATATATCGCTTTATTCCCTAACATTTCTATTTCCATAAAATCTGCACAATATAGAAAGGAACGATGTTAAATATTGCATTACATACTGCGATAATGTAATACAAGGTAAAATAAACTTAAAATCTCACTTGAGAGATATGTCTGAAAAAACCCTATTGCACAAAGTATTTTAAGAGTAGAAAACACAAGGTTAGTGCACACATTAAATCATTATTAGCCATTTCTTGTTATTTTATAGGATGCTGTATAAAAGCTCGCAAGTCTTCAACAATTTTTGATATTTCATTTAAATCCGGGTTTCTTGTTGCGTATTGTGGCCAACGTACAGATGTAGCAGACGTTATTGCACGATTAACACAATGGCTGGCAGTCATCAAAGCGCAAACTGTGTGCCGGAATCGACTATACCTGTCATTCAAGTCAATGCTAGATATTTACTTTATCAGGCGCCGATTCGGGCACTTTGATGACTCCCGGCTAATGTGTTGCGTTAACACTGGCACATTATTTCTCAGCAGTGCTATTGAAAACAATTGTTGAGGAGAAACCATAACTGGTATTTAACATGCTACCTTATGTTAACAGGGAAAATCATGGCTGCTACATCTGTATAAAAAGCTTGTCCACAACGCAAAGCTAACTAGAGATCAGGTAAGTTCTCATTTAAGAGAGAAACAGAAGGAATTCAGCTCAGAGGATTATTAAATTATTAAATTAGAAGTTAGGTCTGGCCTGATCTCATTTTACCTTGACTTGGTGTGGAAACATTTCGTACGCTCCTTCCTCTCCTATCTCAGCCCTGCTCCAGACCCTGCCAACCTGATCAAGTACTGCAATTTTGCCCTATCCTCTTCTCTTGATCTACATGCTCCACTTTCTCTGTGCCGTTCTTGTCCTTCTAACCCTGGACCCTGGCTAAATTCCCACACTTGCATGCTGCGTTCCTGCACTTGTTCCTCTGAACGCCTCTGGAGTAAATTTCACACTCTTTCAGACTTCCTGCACTACAAATTTATGCTATCCTGTTTCAACTCTGCCCTCTCTCAGGCTAAACAAACTACATTTCTTCACTAATCAACACGCACAAGTCTAACCACGCCGATTCTTCTCTGTCTTTGACTTCCTACTCAGACCACCCTCAGCTGCCTCTTCTTCCTCCTCCATCTCACCTCAGGACTTTGCTGACTATTTCAAGGAAAAGGTGGAATCCATGTCAGGACATCCCATCTGTATCCTCCTCCCATCCTACACCTCTTCCTAACTGTCCTCCTGCCTTTCTTGACTTTTTTTCTGCTGTCACAGAGGAGGATGTGGCACTGCTGGTCTCCTCTTCTCCATCTACCACTTGCCTTCTTGACCTCATTCCCTCCCATCTCCTAAAACATCTTGCTCCTACTATAATCCCTATGCTCACACAGATTTTTAACTCCTCCCTCTACTCTGGTACATTTCCCTCCTCCTTCAAACATGCAGCAGTCATGCCATTACTCAAAAACAACAAGCTTGACCCTACCTGTCTTTCTAATTATTGGTCTCCCTCCCTCCTGCCTTTTGCCTTTAAACTCCATGAATGTCTTGTATTCTCTCGCTTGCTCCATTTTCTCAACACCTATTCTCTCCTACACCCCTACAATCTGGCTTCCGCACTGCTCACTTGACTGAAACAGCCCTCACTAAAATAACTGATGACCTCCATGCTGCCAAAGACAGAGGTCATTACACTCTGCTCATACTACTCGAACTCTCTGCAGCATTTGATACTGTGGACCACCCTCTTCTCCTTCACATTCTCCATACTCTTGGCATTCGTAACAAAGCTCTATCCTGGATTTCCTCTCCCATCTTACTTTCAGCATCTCTTCTGCTAACACCTCCTCTATTGATCTCTCTGTGGGGGTACCCCAGGGCTCTGTCCTGGGACCTCTCCCCTTTTCTCTGTACACACACTCTGTAAGTAACCTAATCACATCTCTTGGGTTCCAATATCACCTCTATGCTGATGATACACAAATTTATTTTTCAATCCCTGACCTTACACCTGCTGTACAAACCTAAGTTTCTGAATGTCTCTCTGCGATATCATCCTGGATGGCCCCCCACCGACTTAAACTTAACATGGCAAAAACAGAGCTCCTCATACTTCCTCCCAAACCTGGCCCCACTATCTCCTTCCACATTACTATTGAAAGTTGTCATACACCCAGTAGCGCAAGCACGATGCCTATGGGTCACACTCGACTCTTCTCTCACTTTCTCTTACATTCAAAACATATCTAAAACCTATTGCTTTTTCCTCCACAATATCACAAAGATATACCCTTTCCTCTGTTGCTCGACTGCTAAAACTCCGACACAGGCTCTCAATCTCTCCCGTCTCGATTACCGTAACCTCCTGCTGTCCGGCCTTCCTGCCTCCCCTACAATCTATCCTAAACGCTGCTGCCAGAATCACTCTACTCTTTCCTAAATCTGTCTCAGTGCCTCCCCTACTGAAATCCCTCTCCTGGCTTCCTAACAAGTCCCGTATCACACATTCAATTCTCCTCCTCATTTTTAAAGCTTTACACTCTTCTGCTCCTCCTTACATCTCAGCCCTAATTTCTCGCTATGCACCATCCCGACTCTTGCGTTCCGCTCAAGGATGTCTTCTCTCTACCCCCTTTATATCTAAAGTCCTCTCCCTTCTTAAACCTTTCTCAGTGACTTTTAAACACACCTGCATAACGAAGCATATGAGTAGCTCCGTGGCTAACACTATACACCTGATACATAAAGCTTGGCCCCTTGCAGACGCACTTACCAGTATGCCCTCCTACTGTATCTGTAGGTTCCTCCTACCTATAAGATTGTAAGCTCTTCGGAACAGGGACTCCTTTTCCTAAATCTACTTTTACGTCTGAAGCACTTATTCCCATGATCTGTTATTTGTACTATTTGTTATTTATATGATTGTCACGTGTATTACTACTGTGAAGCGCTATGTACAGTAATGGCACTATATAAATAAAAACATACATACTGTGACCTAAATATTTAACTAAACCCCATTTTAAATTAGATATTAGGAATTATGAGAGATGCTCAAACTAGCCCCATGATAAAATTAATAAAGAAGGTTAACAATGATGAAATATTGGATGTTCGTGAATTTGGATGTGACTATATCTTGGGTTTGCTTTTAGTTGTTTTACAAACACCCCAACAGCACTCCAGTGAGTTGTAGCAAATTTTCTAATTACTATTTGTACGGGGTGGGCTTACCATAGCACATGAAAAATAAGTTGACCCCTTAGATGTCTGAAGCTATGATGTCTTCAAGTATCAACTGCTGTACCACATTAATACATTACAAATTACGTTTAAGAAAGCATTAGATACATTTGTGCAATTATTATGTTTCTAGTATTCCAAGTTGAGTCATTGGTTTAACTTAACTAGATCGCTACTAAGGGTTTAATATATAGTGTATTCTACATTAATATGTATTTTCAGGGCCACCGACAGAAGGGGAGAGCTGGGACATGGGGCTCAGTGGCTCAGGGGAGTCTAGCATGCCGCTGCTGTAAATTTGACTTGGGTACTGATGCTTCTGTGTACCGCGGGCCCAACTTCGTCTCACACCAATCCTCCCTCCTGTGCACCCGGGCCCAACTTCCACATTCATCCGCTTTGATACAGGACCAGAGAGCTCCCCCCACGCCAAGATTAAATTCTTAGGGTTGTGGGGGGTTTGACGGAGAGAGGAGGAGGAGGAGGAGGAGGAGGGAAATTGAGTGAGTGAGGGAGGAGGGAGAGAGGGATTGAGAGAAAAAGAGAAAAAGAGGAGGGAGAATTTAGAGAGAAGAGGAGGGGGGATTAAGAGAGGGGCAGGGGGATTGTAAGAGGGGACAGTGGGATTGTGAGAGGGGACAGTGGGATTGAGAGAGGGGACAGTGGGATTGAGAGAGGAGGGCGGGATTGAGAAAGAGGAGGGTGGGATTGAGAAAGAGGAAGGTGGGATTGAGAGAGAGAAGGGGGTATTGAGGGAGGGAGGAGGGAGGATTGAGAGAGAGGAGGGTGAGATTGAGAGAGAGGAGGGTCGGATTGAGAGAGGAGGGTGGGATTGAGAGAGAGGAGGGCGGGATTAAGAGAGGAGGGCGGGATTGAGAGAGAGGAGGGCGGGATTGAGAGAGAGGAGTGCGGGATTGAGAAAGAGGAGGGTGGGATTGAGAGAGAGAAGGGGGTATTGAGTGAGGGAGGAAAAGGGGGATTAATTGATGGAGGAAGGGTGTAAGAGAGGAGGAGAGAATGGGGAGAAGAGAGGGGGGAGTTGGAGTGAGACGGGAGAAGGAAGAGAGAGGAGGAAGAGTGACGGACAGTGGGAGATTAGTGTGTGAGATATGGAGGGGGGGGAGAAATATATGGGGTGGGGGGAGTGTGAGAAGAGAGAAATAGATGGAAGTGGGGTCCAGGAAAACACATGGAAATTCTAGTCCTGGTCCCCGTGAATGCTATCGGCGGCCCTGTGTATTTTTATATTCAGGCTAGTCTTACAGTAACTTGCCTATTAATATTGTGCCCTTTACATACAGTACATTGGCAAGATAGGCTTTACACCAACCTGGGCGTAGTTGATAATAGTATACGCTATTTCTTTGCTGTAGTCAGATATCTCCTGGTATCCGTTTTTTATTAGCGAATAGCACCTGAAAAAGTAATTTGGTGTTAATTACCGTTTGCATACTCATTTGCTTGGTAAAAATCAGTAAAAAATAAATAAATGTATATATGTTTGTGTGTGTTTTTTTTTTTTTTACCATTATTGAGTTCTAGTGAAACCGGGCCATAGTATTGTTTGAAGTTTTAATTGCATGATTTAGTGCCTTTATGTGAAATTCACATGACTTACCCATGCATCGAGCATGCATCGATACCCATGAAGTCTGGATAAGACGAAATGCATAGGATTCTCTAAGCATACCTTGTTTATTGTATATGTTTGTTCTTATGGTCTACGTTTCATAATACAAGTTCAAAAGAAATGGGACTATTTGGAGTTGTTATTTGTATTAGATCTCAAATGATTGAGGCTCCTCCTCAGTACTGTGATGCAGTATCCAGCTGGGAGTTGGATCAAGAGGCTTTGTGCTTGGGAAACACCTTAGCAGAGTGGGTGCACCTGCTTTCCTCCTTGGCACTATGGCGCGGTAACTGTACATCAGATGATTTGAAGCTCCTCCTCAGAACTGCGACGTGGTATTCTACCTGGGAGTTGAATCGGGAGACTCTGTGCTTGGGGATACACCTGAGTGGAGTGGGTGCAGCTGCTGTCCTCGGCGCCATGGCGAGCTATCCAGCGCAGAGTTGGAATGAGGGGAACTGTGCTTGGTGAAACTCCCGAGCAGAGTTGGAGTATCTGCCGCCTGGTATATACGTGATCCGTACGGTGTTAATAAGTTGTGGCAGGCTCTCTACCAGGTGAGGTGATGTCATCTTAATCTCCGGAGCAGGTGAGACGCAGGTGCAGGATTCACTGTGCGTGGACGACTCAGCAGAGACGCTGAAACACCAAGTTTGGTAAACATCCAGCATGGTAAAACATCACATGACATCACATGACCCGTGGCGTCATTTGACGCCTCTCGCCATCGCAACACAGGGTCAAATGACGCTGCGGGGTCACGTGACATGACATTACATGACCCCGCTACGTTATTTGACATCAGGAACTGAGGTAACGCTGGCGCGAGCATTGGGGGCAGCAGGCAGGGAGGCGCAGCTGCAAAAGTTTGTGCACCTCTGAGTTACAGTCCCGATAAAAAATGTGTGATAGCTTTAGTTTTGAAAGAACTTTGACTAGTGGCAGTTTGGAGAGTCTCGGGTAGATTGTTCCAGTCATGAGGTGCCCAGTAAGAGAAGGTGAAGTGGCCGGATTCTTTGTTGAACCATGGGACTGTGAACAGCCTTTTGGAGTCAGATCTCAGGTCATAAGTGCTGCGTGTGGTAGGGGTGAGGAGCTTGTTCAGATAGGTGGGTAGGTTGCCCAGAAAGTATTTGAAGGCACGACAGGAAAAATTAACTTTGCACCTACACTCAAGTGATGTCCAATCTAGTTCTTTGAGCATTTCACAGTGATGTGTGTTGTAGTTACATTGGAGGATAAAGCGGCATATTGAGTTGTAGAGGGTGTCTAGTTTGCTAAGGTGAGTTTGGGGTGCAGTACTATATAGTATGTCTCCATAGTCTATAGTCTATATGTTTGGTATTGTCTTTTATTATATACTTAAAACCAATTTGTGATGTTGGTTCTTTCATTTTCTGAGTTGCTGTTTAGCCTTATGAAATGTCCACTTACTTTTTTCTGAAATGCATACTTATAATTAAGGCCGAATAAATTAATAAAACAAATGAAATGGAAAGTTGTTCAATTAACCTAGTAAAATGATAATGATTGCCACTCTGACCTAAATAAATAGCAGAAGTACAAATCATAAAACACATTATTAATCGTGGCCCTGTGCACTTCATAGATGAGAATGAATAGAGCCAATTTTAGCGCACACAAAAGCCTTGGGAAATATTTACTATGAAGCCTTTGCTAAATGCAAATGGTCTTTCATTTTAATGGTCTATTTTTCAAACAAACAATAAGATGATCTCGTATTTTCTCATATTGAAAGGAAGCTGTCTGAAGTAGTTGTCGTGTATGTGCAATAAAATAGTACTTTTTTTGTGGTCTTTAATGGAGAGGCTTCTGAACATTTGGTTATTACAGTAACCCAAGGTCAAGAATGAAAAATTATATTCTCTTAGTAAGATTTATCGGGATTTATTAATTTTACCGGACCATTTAATTGACTTCAATTGATGTTTGTGTAATAGTGCCCCGATTGGCACTATAACAATTTAATGAATAACTGATATCATGTTGGGGTTCCTTTTTGTGGATCAAAATGAGTTCTTTAAAAATGTAATTATAATGTACATAATTTTCATAACAAAGTATTTTCTTCAAGTACACTGTACGGTCAATATATTCCATCTAAGAAGAGCTCATATTGGTCCAATAAAAAGAATTACAACTGGCAAAACATCTCTACTCCAGAACCGATACGGCTATTAAAACGTTGAGCTACATATTGCTCTCTTCGTAAAAATATTTTGTTCCAGGTATTGGATTCAATTCCAACTGCATTGTAATTTTACATTTGTAATGCCTGTGACAGCCATTATCTCCCAGGCTGCTTGTCCTGCTGTATTAAGTGTTTGAACTGTTATTGCTCTAATTGAGTGGTTTGTATAGAGCTGAGAAAGTTGTGCCTTTTTGCGTAATTTCTTCATTACATGTGATAATTGGTTGTTACCAACGGTTTGTTTGCGGTACCATATTTCAGTTGTCGATAGCTCATATATAAGGATGGATTTTTGTTTAAAATAAAACCAGAAAACATTGGACGTTTCTGAAATATTTTAGCAAAATATATATATATTTTTTTTTTTTTAATAATAATAATAAACTTGTTCTTTATTTGATTTTTCTGTGAAAAAGGCGAGGGTTGGGATACAGAATGAAAAGAGGGTATCGTGTTACTTTTAGTTTACACACATTTGTATACATACATATGTAACACATTTAATGGGGTAGGCATTAACGACATCACTGTGAAGACAGCGTGTAAAATAACTAATACAGAAAATCAACTAATAAGACTGGAAGAGGAGAAAAGAAAAAATGTCATTGCAATTAGCATATTTTTCCACATTCTGGGAGATAAAAGATACTTATTAACAGTCATACCTTTGTGGAATACGGAATACCCTCCTGGTCCGCCCACTGTGTTTTATAGGGATTCAGATCACATTGCACTGAGATTACTTTAAGAGTTATACTTTTGAAGTGAAACTTCTTTAGCGGCACCTACCACATGAACAAAATTGAGTGTCAGTGAATGGAGTTGGTGGGAACGGAAGTCAGTGGTGACGAAAGTGACGGCACTGCTGGCAGAAGAGGCCATTGGCAACGTTCACTGCCACTACATTTTGCCAGCTTTCCCTCCGCAGGAGTCGGGAGGAACACGAACACACACACACACCGTGGGCCGCCAAACACCCTCTGCCGAGTGAGCCGCCAAACATGCCCTCTCACCCCCCCCCCGTGAGCCGCTGAGCACCCCTCAGTGAGCCGCGAGCACAGAGTGAGCTACCGAGCACCCCCCGTGAGCCGCTGAGCACGTCCTCCTGCCCCACGTGAGCCACCAAGCACCCATCCCCCCCCCCGTGAGCTGTCGAGCACCCCCTCCTGCCCCCCGTGAGCTGCTGAGCATCCCCTCCCGCCCCCCCGTGAGCTGCTGAGCATCCCCTCCCGCCCCCCCGTGAGCTGCCGAGCATCCCCTCCTGCCGCCCCTGTGAGCTGACGAGCACGCTCACCTGAGAGCGTGTGGGGGCTGCTCCGGGCGGGGGGCTCAGAGAGACCCCTCCTCCTCATGTCTCCTTCCCTCCGCCGAGAGGGTGGGGAGAGGAGTCAGGAGAGATGGGGCAGTACCCTGAGAATAACACACACACAGAGAGGCACACACTGACTGACACACACACACACACTTACTGACTGACACACACTGACTGACACAGACACACACAAGGAATTCAGTTAGTATAAATATAGAAGTGCAAATAGCTAAAACACACGTTCTAAGTCAAACTTCTTTGTGTTTTGGCACTGAAAGTGTGTTTTGATTATTAATTAAAACCATCACCATTACAAATACAATTTCTGTGACAAAAACAGTGACAAAAGACAAAAGTTTCACTTAAAATGCGTGTGATCAGCACCCACAACTTTTTTTTTAGTTTTTGGGTTTTTACTACTTGTCTATAGTGTCGTTCTTCAAATTTGGAGAGTCCCCTAGTAAGATATCTATTTCCTACAGTGTATAAATTCTCCATGTGCCCATATTTTTTTAAATTTCTGAACTGTATCGTTTTGTATCCCTGGCAGCTTTTCCGTGAGACAGACCCTCCAAAGTCTCGCTGAAGCAGCGGCCATTATTCAAACATTTCACTGAGTCGTTTTCGTGTGCTCTGCTGTATTCCACGTGGCCAATCACCCCAGGCATACGTGTTTATCGCGATTGCTTTGTTTGAATTTCATGGATTCTGTTTCTTTGGGTGCAATTCTTTGCGTATCCGTGGCAGAAATGAATAAACTCACTCCACCATATATGGGCACAAAAATAGTTGGTTGGTGGGGGTTGGGTGCACCAATGGGAAATATATATGATAGAACAAAGAGAGGTCCAAGGGATCTCAAAAAGTCCCTATTGCAGTGCACTGTCAAACGCCCCACAAAATTAGGCAGTCGATTACAGATCTACACAAAATTGAGATTTTTCCATAATCAACGAGGGAATATACAGTACAGTATATATCGCCTTAAACAACTTTAAAACCACACTTGGAGAGACACATGTGCTCAAAAAGAACACCTACAATACCTGGGAGATAAGCAAAGTATATTGTAATGACTCCTATTACATATTTCTCAGGTATCTTGTGTTCTTTTTGGAAGCACAGGTGTGTCTCTATGTGTTGCTTAAAGGGTGGTCTTTCTCTCTGCCCTCCAAAACCCATATTTCAGTGTCTGGATACAGATAATGCCACCTTTGGTAAGAAAGGCTTAATGTGAATCATATAAAGCTAACACAAGGCAGTGCTAACTGAACATGGCATTAAACTATTCTGTGTATTATGAACTTTGTGGATTGGCATTAACCTCAGGGAACATACCGTCCATTACTGATTTTCATATATGATGTTATGCGTTCTGAGAGCTTTGTCTAAAGACGGTCAGTTAAAGATGCAGCTCTCTTAAGATGCTAATGCTACCTGCTAATGCTTCCCTTAAACTGGTATTAGATTTATACAGATGCAGTGGCGTTATTGTAACAAATCACGGCGCCGTTTTCGTGTGCGCTGCTGTACTCCACGCGGCATGAATGCTGCAATCGCCCAAGGCACACGTGTTTATCGCGGTTGCTTTGTTTGAATTTCATGGACTGTGTGCAATTAAATGCAATTAAATTAATGAATTGTAATGTGTACAGTAATGTGCTACTGTGTCAATTTCAGGTGTTTAAAAACCAGAACACTATTTGTCAGAGCCAGAAGTTAAACTGCTTAAACTAAATTTTAATTATAGGTGGAGCTCCTCATACATCAAATACTTGGGAGTAGATGTATCTGGAAATTACCACTCATTATACCGATACAATTATCCTGTTCGGAAAAATTAAAAAAGATCTGGACAAATAGGAAGGATACCAGATCTCATGGATCGGCAGGATGATCTCGGTGAAGATGAATATACTCCCTAGATTGTTATACTTTTTCAAGACACTCCCGATCAGTGTCCCTGGCTCTGAACTAAAAAACATCCAAAATAGACTGTTTAATTTCATTTGGCAGGGCAAAAAACCCAGCGTCGCTAGTTCAGTCCTTCTGTCATCAAAAGCGAAAGGAGGCCTGGGTGTGCCTGATATTTTAAAATATTACCAAGCGGCTCAGCTGCGGCAAGTCGTAGTGTGGAACGCAGACCCGGCCAACATTGTTGGGTAGATATAGAGTCCCATGGGCCAACATTGTTGGGTAGATATAGAGTCCCATTATGCTAAAACGCCTTCTCTGCCTGCCTGCCTCTGGTGTTTGGATAGAGGTGATAGACTGACGCACAAATGTGAGCTAGGCACGATGAAGCACACTGGCAAGTCTGGCTGAAATGTAAAACCAAGTTTAAATTCTCGACCACGGGCTCTCGGCTCACCCTGATTATAAACAACCCCAAGTTTCCCCCAGGGTGCGAACCTAAACAGTTTGAACAATTCAGATCGAAGGGGATAAGGGCGGTCTCCGACCTATTGAGCAGTGGAAGGCTGCTGTGCTTCCAAGAGTTACGTACCAAATATGAGGCACCAGAAGTGTATTTAAATATCTCCAAATTCGACACTTTCTCCAAAAGATGTTCCCAAAGTCTGAATTTCCCCCTCTCACAAACTTTGAGATGCTGTGCCAGGTTGGCACTCATCAAAAAGGTCTAATAACACAAATGTATGCTAGAATGGAGATAACAGCGGGCCTCCCCGCACATGACTATATGCTTAAGTGGGCTGTGGAATTGAATACAGTTATAGACAGAGAGGATTGGGAAGACATTTGGGACTCAGCCTCAGGAACTTCCATATGTACCACAACAAAGGAAAATATCTATAAAATCCTATTTCACTGGTATCTTACCCCAGTGAGATTAAAGCAAATCTACCCCCTGGCCTCTTACTTATGCTGGAGAGGCTGTGGACAAAACTTAATAAATGAGGTAACCGGCCTTGCGATTCCTATTCATCCACTGACCTACCTACTTGGCAGGCCAATAGAGGAAATTGACCGCTCAGTCAGGAAATTAATCTCCTTCATTTTAACAGCGGCGAGATGTGCGGTGGCGTTCTCCTGGAAAAAGATAATACCCCCCTCCAAGCAGATGGTTAAAAGAAGGGTGAACGAGGTGATCTAATGGAGAGACTAACAGCGTTCCTTAAGCGTAAAACTAAGGACTACTATAAGATCTGGGAACCCTGGCTTAATCACTAACCCAGCCCCAAAACCCACTTAACCTAAAATTAAGTGGAAAATACAGTCTCCAGCTAAGTTAGATGGATCTCTGCAACTGGGGAAGGGAGTCCCCCCCCCCCCCTCCTCCCCTCTTTCCTCTCTCTTTTTCTGACCTCACTCTTACTGGTCCATTATGTGGTCCAGAGGGTTCGCCTCCCTTGGCGATGTTCTTTCCTATCTCATACATACCTCAAAAACCTTCTTTGTATTAGGCTGTTATTATTCATTGAAATGCTTGTAATCTTGAATTTTGCCTAATAAAAACGTTTGGAAAAAAAAAAACAAAAAAAAAAACCAGAACACTAAAATGCCATTTTCTGCACTAGCGTCTTAAGGTGGTAAGGTAGGAAGAAATCACGCACCATGACATGGGTATTCCGAGGTATACAACACGTTTAATGTTCGAATAACGGCCGCTGCATCTGTAGGTCCTAACCAGGGTAACTGCTGTGTTAAGACAATTTGCATTTAACCAATGAGGATAAAAAACATTTCACTCCAGGAAGCTTTAAGTTCCATATATGTTCAGAAGAAGTTCATATGACATCAGTAATGTACTGTATGAGAGATCATGTTAGGACATACAGTAAGGTCCAGAAATAATTGGACACTGATACAAGTTTTGTTATTTCGGCTGTGTACCAAAATAAATAATAACTTTAATTTATAAT
>NC_134487.1:62143060-62168060 GCF_040206685.1 Ascaphus truei
ACGTGGGTTGCGCGCGGGGCTTGCTTTGGGCTTCCCCCTCCGTCCCACGTGGGGAGCGGGGGGGGGGGGTGAGGGTGTGGGGGATTCTGGGTTCCTGGGGGGGGCAGGCAGCGGGCCCACAGGCAGCACAGAGGGCCCACAGGCAGCACAGAGGGCAGGACACCCTGCTTGCCCTGTGCATGCGCGCCGGGACCAAGGAAATCGCCGCCATTTTTTTTTTAACTTTTTTTTAAAATGTAATGAACAGGCACCCGGCCGGGCTCCCCCTGACTCACGGGAGGAGATCAGGAGGGGGAGGAGATCAGGGGAAGGAGCTCTTCCCCGCGTTAACCCAATCAGGGAGGGAGATTATTTATTTATTAAAAAAAAAAAATTTGGCAGGAGCAGGGGAATTCATAGAGCTGCAGCACGGCTCGCCAGCGGCCTAAATCCACTCGCAACGGGCGAATGGTTATCATTATTTGTCGAGCACTGTATATATATATATATATATACACAAACACAAAATAAAAAATATGGCGCCATCTGTCTTTTTTTTTATATATATATATATATATATATATATATATATATATATATATATATATATATATATATATACAGTGTTCGACAAACCTATACATTTGCTCGCCCCGGGTGAGTGGATTTAATCCCCGGGCGAGTAAATATTGGCCCAAGCAGCACACGTTTGGTACTAGGTGGCGAGTAGATTTTTTGGTGATTTGTCAACCACTGTATATATATATATATATATATATATATATATATATATATATATATATATATATATATATATATATATATATATATATATACATATACACAAACAGCTAAATATATGTAAACGGCTAGGCATGTGTGTTTTTATATATATATATATTCAAAAAGCGGGGGAAAAAGTGGGGGGAGGGGTGGGAAAGAAAAACCTCGCATCTACTTATGCAAAATTCACGCCACCATAAGCCAAAGAAAATATGTTGTTTACTTTACATAAGTAAGGTTTGGCGGTGCTCACGGGTTATAAGTAATATGAGTGAAAAGAGAAAAAATTAACCCGTATGGGAGCACTCAGGTATGCAATTGATATATTTAGTTTATTTATTTTGACACAGTGCAAAAAAGGATAGATAAACAGTACATGATTAAAAACACTTAAAAAATAGACTTGGACCCCTGTCACGGGTGCTACCCTTAAACACAAGTGAACAACACTAGGGAACGGTTCAAATTGTCAACCCTAAGCATGAAAAGGATAGTGACTCAAAAAACACTAGGGTAAATCAAAGTAAATCACAGCAGGTTAATGGGTTCACAGGCACCTATACAAAGCTAAGTGATACACACTACACACCAAAAGATAGACTGATCAAAGTATTAATGACAGTCTCAGAGCGTCCCACATCTACATAAGCATACAGTGTATATAGTCAATACCAGCAGAGTGAGTATGTCACTTGTAGGAACAGGTGGTCACGCAGACACGGCATACAAGAAATAATTCCCTTAAGCACTTGCAGCTGCTGCCACCCTCATCCGATTTTGGCGCGAATAATAATCCTACATAAACAGTCTCCAGCTTCAGCTCCCTCACCACTCCTAGTCAAAGTCTCTGGATGAAACGCGTCGGAGTGGGGGTGCTAGACAGGACCCCTGACCCATGGTTCAAGTAACTATGCTACCCTGAACTTGTGCAACTAATCTTTTTGGACTGTGACATTTCATTCACTTTTTTCATTAGGGATACTGACTTCAAACACCAGGTTATTTAATAGGCGTTCATCAGGCATTTTCCTTTATATGCTATTAACACACTTTATTGCTCTATACATCTAGGGTTATTAATTCATCTAACCACCTGTTCCTACAAGTGACATACTCACTCTGCTGGTATTGACTATATACACTGTATGCTTATGTAGATGTGGGACGCTCTGAGACTGTCATTAATACTTTGATCAGTCTATCTTTTGGTGTGTAGTGTGTATCACTTAGCTTTGTATAGGTGCCTGAGAACCCATTAACCTGCTGTGATTTACTTTGATTTACCCTAGTGTTTTTTGAGTCACTATCCTTTTCATGCTTAGGGTTGACAATTTGAACCGTTCCCTAGTGTTGTTCACTTGTGTTTAAGGATAGCACCCGTGACAGGGGTCCAAGTCTATTTTTTAAGTGTTTTTAATCATGTACTGCTTATCTATCCTTTTTTGCACTGTGTCAAAATAAATAAACTAAATATATCAATTGCATACCTGAGTGCTCCCATACGGGTTACTTTTTTCTCTTTTCACTCATATATATATATATATATATATATATATATATATATATTAATTAGCAGTTGGGATGGAGTTATACTGTATATACTGTATATAATGTAGATGAAAAAAGGCAGTGCAGTGCCTAAGAAGCAGGTTGAGGCTCACGGTAGCAAAAAAACACTTTTTTCATAGGCTCCTGTTGTCCTGTCTGGTGGATTGCACGCTGTTGATTGCTGCTTTGGACCGCTCCCATGGATCCTGGAAGTTAACAGTGAGTTGTACCTGTGGGCTTCCATACCCTTATCTTTCACTGTATGGGACAATCTTTGTACTGTTTATTGGTGCTCAATAGCACTAGGTACTAGTCCCCCATCCCTATTAGGGCAATTATATTATATACTAGCATATTTGGAGTGGTCCTAATGCAGACTCTCATATACTCAAGGGACTAGTTTATTCTGATGCACTGGTCTTCTACACATCTATATATATATATATATACAGTGGTTGACAAATCACCAAAAAATCTACTCGCCACACAAAAAAATCTACTCGCCACCTAGTACCAAACGTGTGCTGCTTGGGCCAATATTTACTCGCCCGGGGGTTAAATCCACTCGCCCGGGGCGAGCAAATGTATAGGTTTGTCGAACACTGTATATATATATATACATACACACACACACAAATATATAAATATATATATATATATATAAAAACACATGCCTAGCCGTTTACATATATTTAGCTGTTTGTATATATATATACACACACACACACAAAGACAGATGGCGCCATAGTTTTTCTTTTGTGTTTGTATATATATAATATATGTGTGCATGCCCAGCTGGGACTCCTGTCCTGGGCCCAATGAGTCAAGGGGTCCGGGCCCCCTGCTGGCAACCCTAACATACAGTGTCAGACCGGCAGTGGTGCATGTCACAGCAGAAAGGGCCTGTTGGAGGGTGTCTGCAGAGGTGACTGACAGAGGAAGCATGCTGGTGGAAGGGAAGCCCTTCTGACACGCACCTCGGTGGGCTCTCTCAATCCTCCAAGGCAGTAGTAAGGCACACTCACCTCCTCACTGCCCCTGTCCCGCATGCCGCTACAGATGAGACCACGATTATCCTAAAGCTTGCTTTAAACTAGCCGGGTTACATTCGGGGTATGTGCTGGGGTAGTTTGAGGCAAGTTTAAGGCATTTCTGCATTGACTAACGACCCATAGGATTAACACAGCAGGGGTCCCTGGCAGTCCCATTCAGTTTGAATGGGACTGCCAGGGACCCCTGCTGTTAATATGATGGGCCATTGATCAATGCAGAAATGCTGGGGCTAGTTTAAGGCAAGTAAAGGCATGTTTTCAGAATGTACCCTGGGTGTACCTCGGTCTTTTTGGCAATTGCCACTGGTTTGTTTTAGAATAATCGCTGCATCTGCTGTACCTATACTCCCAGGCCCATACTTTCTTCTCTTCCCTCCCCTTTCCACCCAGGTCCAATACTACCTCCACCACAGATCAAGAACTTAAACCCCCCTCCGCCCAGGTCTATAACTACCTCACTCCCCCAGTCCATAACTACCTACTCTCCCAGGTCCATAACTACCGCCCCCCCATGCCCACCACTATCTCCCCTTCCCAGGTCCATTGCTACCCCCTCCTCCAACCACCCCAAGTTCAAAACTATCCCACCAGGTCCATAACTCTCACCCCCCTCCCTTCCCCCATGTCGATAACTACACCTTACAGGCCCATATCTTCCCTGCCCCAGATCATTAACTACGCCCACGAGGCCCATATCTTCACCGCCCCACCAGGCCCAAGATTTCTGTCGGAGGCCCTATTGAAATAAAATTGAAACTGGGTGAGCTACCTGTTTTATATTTACTTTAACTGAGAAGAAATCTAACAATTAATCCCAGTGCCACATTAGTCAATTGCGGTTCACAATGGGAGAAAGTCTTCCTGTCTAAAGCAAATTGCATATCGCATACTATAGCTTCAGAGATTGATGCAATGTTTTAATCTGTGTGGTGTATCATTCCTTCGTAAGAAGACATCTAAGATTCTATTTTATTTTTTATTTTTATAAAGGTTCAGGGCTGCAGAGTTGGGGTAAATTGTGCTTTACAGGTGTACCAGATTTCTCAAAAAAAAATCGTCACATTAATATTAATGGGATTTGTTTTCTTTGAATAATCAGGTCATGTTTTAAATTACTGTACTGATCTAAAGTTTTGCAGCCGAGAGAGATTGAGTATATCTCTTCATTTTTTTCTTAAATCACCTACTGGATCTTCCATCACAGCCTCCAAAAGCCGAACATTCCATAGTGTAACTCGCCCATAATCAACTAATTATTATCTTTAGCACTACCCAAGTGTTTTGGAGTGCAGCCATACTACACTTTACTTTGTTGTCTATGTTAGTTGTGCAGATCTTGGGTGGGGGGGGGAAGCTCCCTTTCTTGTAGAGATATGCATACATGGCGAGACTGGTTTTGCTTCTGCTTCAATAGAACTCTTCAAAGGGTAAAAAAAGATTTGACTACAAAAGTTTTAGCGAAACGGCCAAGGTTGTTCAAAATGTGCTATTTCATCCTTTAAAAAGCATGAAATAGCAACTCAACAACGTTTACATTTTAATTTTTTAAGCGTTCGATCTAATTTACTGGGGCAATAAAACATGTCTATTGCCTTTTAGCATTATGCAAACATGTTGCAAACTTGTGTATCGAAGCAAACTTTTTCACTGAACCGAAAAGGATACAATTCACAAAGTTAACAGACGCATAAGAAAAGTTTGAACATCACTACTTTCTATGTACTTTCAATATACTCTTTTATGTCTGTAAATATCTATGCTTAGTTCATTTCTAAAAGCAGTTAAAATGTGTTGTTAGTAGGTTGTGAAATAATTATTTAGTTGTTTCGCCAAAACTGCACATTTCGGGTTGGTGCCTGAATCATTCCTTTTATAGTAGATTAACATGTTTTAAAGGTTATAGTTTCATGTTTGTGGCATGTCTGCATAACTCCAGACTTGATGGCGAAAATAAGTTCATAACATGACATTTCCTCTGTGCAAGTGATCAGTCATACAGTAGCTTCAGTTGACAGATGTGACATACTCCTGTATCCTCCTTCATTTTCCTTCTCACTTGTCATTGTTTGATCCTCTGGCTGTACTCTGTCACATCTTTGAAATGCCCAAGTAAGTTTTAATATGACAGCAATATTTACTTTTTCATTACGATACACAATCTTTCCTGACAGCCTACTCAGACAATTAAATTTACTCATATACTGTATATCTATGTTACATCTTTTAACGTGGCGAGGCAAGATGTCATTGAAAGACGAAATACACTATTTCCTGTTTCACATCACATTTGTGTACTTTTTACTGACTTGACAGTGTGATTTTATAGCTCTACAGTAAGTTTTGTATCATTTGTGTCTCCCATTTTACATGTGAGGTCACAAGAACAAGATTTACCAAAATAGAAACATTTTCTTCTCATTTCATGATATATTATAACATGACCTTGTGGCAGCCAGTGTGCCACCAACTTGACCTTGCCATGTATACAGTATCTGAGCCCACATTGTTATAATCACTGCAAAGATCATGACCTTCTTTCTACTGACAGTTTGGGTAAGCAAATTATTTATTTCAACGCTCCAGCGCTGGATCCATAACTGTTTGTACACGCAGTGCAATTGTATGAACAGAGGTACAGTGCTGGGGGCTAGTGATGTAGAATTAGTGAAATTCACAACAGTGGCTCTCAATAAGATATTGTTACGATGCGCTCACCACAAACAGGACTTAGACCGCGTGGCTGAGGTGGGGATGTTTATAACCACCGCTCTACAACCACTGAGCCGGATCCGGAGTGCGTAGACAGAGTCGTGAGGCCGGGTCAGGGTACGAGAGTTTGGGTATGTCGTAGTACTTGCCATGGTTCGGTGTTGGAGAGAGTAGAATGGTCGATATCCGTAAGCCATGGTCAAGGAGAGAGCAGGAATCCAAAGTCAAGCCGAAGTTCAGGGTTAGAGAAGGGACGGGTTCGGGTACAGCAGGGGTCAAGGCACGGGTTCAGACGAGCACTGGAAACAGACAGACTTCAAGCAGTGAGCACAGCACATAAACTTTAGATTATGATCCGCAATGTGCATAGGAATCAGGAAGGTAAATAAAGGGAGTGAGAACCAATCAGAAGACTGCAGAGAGAGTGAGGTCAGACAAAGGATGTGAGCCGATAGGTGGAAAGAGATTGGCTGCAGGTGAGAGGCAGCTGATACCCTTCCTGGTATCAACTGTCGAGCGGCATGCGTACGCAGGTAGAGTGCGGCATGGGGCAATCGCGTCGCCAGTGAGTACAGGCGCGTAGCGCTGTGCGGGCAGCATCCCTCCGCAGATGTTTGGGTTGGCTGGAGCGCACACGCTGACAGGGATCTGTGCGCACCGCGTCAGGGGGGCGGAGCCTAGCCACGATCCTAACAGATATAAAGTCCTAAGTGACAAATACTCCCTGAAGGTTATCGTTAGTGGGTTGAAGCCCACTCATCAAAACCTCATTGGGATAGTGCCTGGACTAATATTAGCACATGAGGTTCACCTAGTAATATGTAAACAATGTATCACATTATGATGTACCCCTGTCCTGTGCCTCTGGATAAGCATGCAGCCAATTGTTGTATCAAGGTAGACAAAAATAGGATTTATGGCGCACAGCAAATAGAGTGGGTCACAAAAATTGAATGAATAAAATGTAATGCTTTATTGGTCGATAGTTTAAAAAAACGGAGGTGTAACAACCTCCTACAGTACTTGTTTCATGCGTGTAGCACTTTATCAAGGCGTATACGCACGAAACATGAGCTATAAGCACGACACGCGTAGGACGTTGTTAAAACTCCGTTTTTTTAAAACTGTGGACCAATAAAGCATTACATTTTATTCATTCAATTTTTGTGACCCACTCTATTGGCTGTGCGCCAAAAATACTATTTTTGTCTACTGACAGTTTGGGTCAATGACTCGTGTCACATTTTTACAACCAGGTTATCAGTTGTATTCATTTCCTGTGTTACAATAAAAGTGTCCTTATTACCTTTTTTCAACAGTTAAGATTGTATAACAGCTCAAGACTTGAAATATTAATTGATCATTATCCTGGTCTTTTAGTTCTATTTGTTTTTTGTCTCCAGTGCCTACGAGGTAAATTAAGACGGTTTGGCTACCTGTGGAAGACATGCAGATCTTTTCATGGGTTCTGTAGGCTCAACATTTTGGAATGATACTGTATGAAGACTGAACGCATGGCTTTTTAAAAATTATTCTTGTACTCAAGGAGATAACAGAGATTTTGTTTTATTATTAGATATTTCAAAGCAGGAGGTCTCCATAATTGTTGTTGGCAATATCCAGCAATGAAAAAGTTGATGTTGATTGTACACCATTGTAGTACAAGCATAACATGTAATGTAACTTAATTATAGAGGGACATTCAGCATGTTCCAGCGCTGTTCCAAAGTAATGTATTGCAGGAATATATGGCTCTAATATTCAACAATTGTAAAATAATGTTGACATAAATATGACATTGTTTGCTAATAACTCCGTAATAAAATATATTATATGGTGTGAGGGATTCATACCTACATTCTGTACTAGTTGTTGGATAATTATATACTTGATCGGTCTATATTTTTATAAGCTCCCGAAAATTAATTTCCTTTTATGTTTGAAGAAAAGCTTTAAAAAACAAGTAAACTTTAAATTATGTTCCTAATCCGTCTGTGTACAGCACTTTTTTAATTATGTGGAAGTGCTCTTGTACAGTAGTTCACATCCTAGATATTTAACAGTTTCACTACATGGAATAAAAAAATGATATAGAATGTATCTTCAATATGAATGAACACATGAATATAAAATAACCATTAGATACTTAAAGTATTAGTCAATTCTTTATATACTGCATCTATATGGACATTTCTGTTGGCTGAGTTAAGTTCATGATAATTTTTATCATATAAGACAATCTAAGTAAATACATTTGGTGTTAAACATGTGCTGCCTACACTTTACTAAAGTGTTGTCAGTAAACTAGAGGGAAATTATATATTCTCATTCCATAAGTATTCAGTTGATGTCTCTTAACGTACAGTAGAATGGATTTGTCAAAGTTTTCTTCACAGCAGGGTACTAGGAGACATTACTTTTTCCACTTTGAGAGTGAATTAAATTTCCTTGAAGTACTCCTGAAAAAACTTCATAGAAAATTGCACCATTTAGCCAATTTGTCACGTACGCTAGACCTGTGAACACGTGACTTTTGTATGTGAAAAGAGTTAATACTTCTACAGTAGCTATCCTGCCCACTCATTTAACTCCTAGCAAGGCCCTCAAAATTAACAATACCTCACCAAAAACTGACACATCGCACCTCAACATGCTGCCACCACCAAGTCCTAGGTCCCCTATCTAGGGGAAAAATATCTACAGTACTTCACACAAAAAACAAATGTAGCAAAATTTGCCTTAAAATGTAGTTCATCGCGTCTAAAAGGTACAAAGCTCAGTTACTTAATACAATGATAATTAATTAAGTAATAATCCCCGATGAACAGGGCATTACTGGCGAATAATGCCCTGGCTGGAAGAGTTGAAGGCCCGAGGCGAAGCCGAGGGACTTTAACCCAGTCAGGGCACTATAGTATTAGCCAGTAATGCCCTGTTCTGAGGGGATTATTACTATTATATGCTAAATGTAGACTTTTTTCATAAATAATAGACACTTTTGTATAGTTAAATAGATTTTTTAATTAAAATAAAATGGTAAATACACGAAACCACCTCTATAAACGCTTACACTGCAGATATCTATATCCACACACTGCCGCCCCCTGTGTACACACACACACACACACACACACACACACACACACACACACACACACACACACACACACACACAACACAGCACCTCTACACACACACAGCAGCTCAACACACAACACAGCAGATCTACACACACACACAAACTGCTGCTACACACACACAACCTCACACAACACAGCACCTCTACACACACAGCAGCTCTACACATACAAACTGCTGCTACACACAAAAGCACACCACACATACACACACTGGAGCTCTACACACACAACACAGCACCTTTACACTCACAACACAGCAGCTCTACACACACAAACTCTGCTGCTACACACACATGCTACACCCTTAAACACTGCTGCTGACACACACACACACACACACACACACACACACACACACACACTGGAGCTCTATACACACACACTGGAGCTCTATACACACACACACACACACAGCAGATCTATACACACACACACAACAGCTCTACACACACAACACAGCCGCTCTACGCACACACACACACACACACACACAAACTGCTGCTACACACACACACACACACACACACACACACAACAGCACAACACAACACACACACACACTGCTGCTGCTATACCCATACACACACACACAGAGACACAAAAATGCAGCCACTTGCTAAACTTTGCAGACTCTCTAATTCAACTGAATCTGCTCAGAAAATCTCAGTCAGCTCGGGACAGGGAGGAGTCAACCCGTGGCTGATACTTCCTGACCAATCCCCTGCCCTGTCTCAGCTGTTCTGAAACAAGGTAGGTAAGGGAAACTCCCTTAATTGGGTGCTCTATATTAGTCCAGTGCAGTCATTCATTGAGGCATACTTTTATTTATATGAACACTTGGCACAGGGTTTCCATCATCCTTGCTACTGACATCAGTAAAATTCAAAGTCCATGCATGATAGATTTGGGGATTACCACAGCATAATAACCACAGTACATGAGATGAAGGGAGAGTGAGGAAAAGCCGTCTAACCTGTCCGGTGAGTGTATGATTCAACCCGGTGGTCCCACAGTGGGTGAGCTAAATACAACCGCCCTTAGTCCAAACTGAAAGGGTTTGGTGTACTCACTTCATTCTTCTTTTCTGGCTGAGATCCGCTGTGTTCCCCTTGTTGGAGGAGTAGATTGCCCCTGTGCCGTTGCGTGCCTCGGTCCCGTGTGTAAGCAGAGTAGGAAGGTAATCGGACGAGCACTGCTGTTAAGTAAGGCTGGAGGCAGGGTGCAGCAAAAATACTTTATTCAGGCATATAAGCCCAGGTAAAAACACACGAGGAGGATCCTCTGACGCGTTTCGTCCTAACAGGACTTTGTCAAAGAGTGATCTTAAGGTGACCGGATCCAGGTATATATAGTCCCTCCTCCCCAGCGCCGGTGCGTGGCTCCTCCCCTCCAGGTAATACATTCCAGCAGCCGTGAGAGAACGGTAGTAGATGGAGGTGAATCGCCACGCAACTGCGCTAAAGGAGCAGGCAGCCATTGAACACACACTGATGTATAACCACCACATATGCACTGTACCGATTGCCCTTGTCTATGCAGTTATAAATAAGGTTACATATGTGATCATTAACATATCAATTACTTTATGGGCACACAGTATCAGCTACACAGGAGGATATAAGCGTTTAGCTAAAAACGGGTCCGGTTCACCCTAAACAAACTGACATTGGAATGTATTAAAATTACAAAAAAAAGGAGAAAAAATACAAAAAAGGGGGGGGCTCATAACCAAGCACATATAGTACACAGAATGTAAGTCCATATGATGAAATTTGGACTATCAATTATTCAATAGGGAATACTATATGTGTATGTATAACCCTTAGGTATAGCTAACAACCTAAACAGTTCTTTTAATGAAAAAAGCAGAAGGTAATATTACAAAACACAATAGTAATATATATAGTTTAAACACATACATAAGCTACAATTAATCAAATAGTCCCTAAGTTAAAAGAAACTCCAAATGGGAATAAAAAAGAAATAATATATATAGAATATATTATATATCGTTTGCAACAGAATCCCAATTTAAACAATCAAAGAGTATACCAATATGACTTTAGAGATGACTCCATGTCTAATCAGACCCATGAATATATCTTGGGTCTCAATATTTTATCACAAAATGAACATTTAGGCAATATTTGGCTTAAAATGGTGTCATTCTCAAAGTCCTAATAATTTATAATTATAATCTTAATGGTAACACTACTTAAAGAGACTAATCCAAGTATCCATTGAGGATTAATTTATACAATATACTTAATTTTGAAATGAAATATAAGTGTCCCCGCTAGGGTAATGTTGGAGTAAATATACCATTATTAACAGACAATATAAATCTATGAATCAGGAATTTATAAGAAATGTGTCAGTTCCCAATCCACATTAATTCCATGTGGATGGAGACTGTTCATACAGAATATCCATGACATTTCACGTCTGTTAAGGACATTTAATCTGTCTCCCCCCCTAGTTGCTATTGGGACATGTTCTAATCCTGAGAAGGAAAGATTCTCAATTCCTCCCATTGGGCAAGTTGAAAAATGCCTTGATACCGGATGAAGTGTATCCATCTTTTTAATCAGGCGAACGTGTTCTTGTATCCTATGTTTAAGGGGCCTTATAGTACGCCCAATGGAAAGCTTACTACATCCGCATTTGAGCATATAAATTACGTAGCTAGTGTTACAGTTGATGAACATTTGTAGATTCTTGCGTGTTTTTGGTGTAGAGCATTCAATGTTTTTAATTGTTTTTGCGAAACGACAGACACTACAATGGCCACAAGGAAAGAAGCCTTTTGGTATATTTGATACACCCATAGTTTTTTGGGAGGTAAACAAACTGGGTGACACATATGATGCCACTGATTTGGCTTTACGGAAGACCAATTTTGGTCCTCTATCCATTATAGATTTAAAGTCTGTATCTAATCTCAATGTGTCCCAGTGTTTAGAGATAATAGCCCGCATTGCATTAGATTGTCCGCTCTGTTGAGTAATAAAAAGCGGTAATGGTGTGGTACCTTGCTTACCCCAATGTCCTTTTTTGGAGACGTTCATGGATAAGAGATCTTTTCTCTCCATGGACTTCACCAAATCTAGGGTGTCCTTAAGATCCTTTTCCTTATACCCCCTCTCGAGAAATCTAGTGATTAGTTTTTTTGCCTGTATGTCAAAGCTTTCTTCCGTAGAGCATAGCCGTTTGAGGCGTAGCAATTGACCCTTAGGGATGCCTCTCTTTAGGGGCCCTGCATGATTACTACTGGCCATGAGATAGGTGTTCCTGGAGTTGGGCTTCCTATAAACGTCAGTCTGTATATTCCCTTCTACATCTATGAATAGAGTGAGGTCCAAATAACAGATGTGGTGAGTACTATGCTCGTACGTGAAATGTAGGTTATATGTATTTCTGTTAAGATTTTGTATAAAGTAGTCCAATGTTTGTGCATCACCCTCCCATATAAAGATAAGGTCATCTATATAACGACGATAAAATAGGATATTGTGTCGATATAAATTGTGATTACCATAAATAAAAAGTGACTCCCATAACCCCATAAATAAATTAGCAAACGAAGGTGCAAATGATGTGCCCATAGCTGTGCCTATAAGTTGCAAATAAAATTGTGCATCATAGCAAAAATAATTGTGTGTAAGTAAGAAAGTGATTGATTCGATCAGAAAAGTGCACAGTGCTGGTGAGAGATTAGATGTGTTCAAAAAGTGTTGAATGGCCACAATACCTTGCTTATGGTCAATAATGAAATATAGAGATCTGACGTCCATTGTCACCCATATACAATTACTGTTCCATTTGATGTGTTTTAGGTCTTGTATGAGGTCTCTTGGATATTTAATAAATGAAGGTAGGCCCAAAACTATGGGCTGTAAGAATGAGTCAACATAACGTGAAAGACCATCTCCCAAAGACCCAATACCTGACACAATCGGCCTGCCGGGCGGATGCGTCAGGGTCTTATGGATCTTTGGGAGATGGTAAAAAATGGGTATAACTGGGTGTGGTGGATATAGGAAACCCAACTCCTTGGGATTAAGGACATAAAGTATTTCACCCAGCTCCAATAGAGATTTTAATTCTTTCAAGAAAAGAGGGGTTGGATCTGACCTAAGTTTTTTATATGAGCATGTGTCCCCAAGTTGTCTCAGTGACTCCTTGTTGTAATCCTCAGAGGATTGGACCACAATTGCCCCCCCCCCCTTATCCGCTGCTTTAATAACTATCGATTTATCTTTTTGGAGTCTGGTTAGTTCATATCTCTCTGCCCTGGACAGATTATCAATTGCAGGATTGCCAATAGTGAAACCATCTGCCAATATTTTCAAGTCCCTTTCAACCAATTTCTCAAAGGTTGAGATGAATGGACCTTTGGAACTATTGGCACAAAATATTGATTTCTTTTTGAATGATGTATGTTTATGCTGAAAGAAATCTGTTGACATGTCATAAAATGGCAAATCTGGTGATTGTTCATCTAGTAAACCCTCTAGATCAGCAATGGCACAATGTTCCCTAAAAGAGAGCCCCTTACTATTTAAACCCATATTCAAAGTGTCTATGGTATCCAGATCTGTTTCATCTGATCCCTCTGACCCAGCATTTTGGTTGACATTTGCTGTGGAGAAAAATTTGGTTAAAGCTAATTTTCTGGTAAAGATAGGGAAATAGTTCCGTGGGCGCCTATAAACTTTACTACTATCAAAGGATATATGAAAAACCAAGCCTGTTGGCTGTGAAGAAACGTTGATCCTCACGGTGGGCTTGAAAACAAAGAAAAAGCACAACACATAGCGTAATACTGTTGATACATTAAACAGACAACATATAAGACAACATATAACAGCTGAAAACTGAAATGGTATTTTAGGACAATAAAATCATTTAATAACAATTAATAATTAATATAATGCACAATTTATATGGACATATATATTTTAAACAGTTAAAAAACTAAATAGGTGGTTCTAGCACTCCGTAGCACCAATGATGATGATAGCAATGCCTACTCACCAGATGGAATAGGTTTGCAGGCAGTGGATAATTTAGAGAGTATCCCCTCTCATCTGTGTGCTGCTCTCTGCTTAACTGGCGTCTCCGTCGGCTCGTGGGTGCAGCTCATCAAGCGGGGACTCCTTTGACTATCCTTTGATAGTAGTAAAGTTTATAGACGCCCACGGAACTATTTCCCTATCCATACTGTTATCCTGACCAGGGGGTCAGGCTTTGTGTCCCAGGCAGCCCCTTATATATAGTCTATTTCATTATATAAGGTATTAGTTACTACACCACACTCTTTGCGGTTAGCGCTACCTGTTTTTGTTGTTTATGTAATTTTCTGGTAAAGCATTGCAGATCAATAACTGTATCAAACAGGCGAAATTGACTCTGTGGGGCAAAATTTAAGCCCTTATTAAGGAGTGACAATTGGTTCTCAGTCAGTGTTATATTTGAGATATTTATCACATTGTCCTCCATCAGTTGTACTTCTTTCTCTTTGTTGCACCTCTTTGATGCTCCCCTCTTCCTCTTGGACCTCCGCGTCCTAAAAAAGCGGAAGAAGAGGAGGAGGTAGAAGGTCTTACACCATCGTCAAACATCTGCACTGCTGAGCCATCTCGAGCTGAGGTAGAAGAGTCCCGGTACACCCCCCCAGGACTTTTCTTTCTCCATTGGTCTTCATTTTTATCAAACGACACTAGTTGGCCACGGGTTTCTACTTCTGAAGTATCGGATTCCATGCTGGATATTTCTGTGTATTTATTTTTCAGAATAGATTTTTCTGGGGGTAGAAGATCCCTTGTCTCGCTCACTAGGTGTTTTATGTGGGGACTTTGATCTGCCCTTAAAGCGATTGACATTTGGTAACGGTACTCTTTCCCAAAAATAAACTTGTTTTTTAATGTAGTCTTGTTTGTCTCTTTCAAATTTTGTCTGTTTCTTATCCATTATTTCTTTCTCTACTTCATCAATATTCTGTGAGAGAATTAAGTCATTGTTTGAGAAATGCTCCATTTTGTTAAAAGATTTGAGCTTGGTTTTGAGCTCATTAATTTCTTTCTCTAAGGAGGCACGCTCCTCACTTTTTTGGTCTATAATAAGGCCAATTAATTTAAAGGAGCACTCGTTTAGCACTGACTTCCATTTATTTTCAAAGTCTCTATTAACAAACCCAAAGGTTGGGGATTTCTTAATTCTGAGACCTCTGGGTATTCTTTGTACCCTAGTGTAATTATCCAAAGTTGTTATATCCCACCATAACCTGATATTTAGGGCCAACAGTTTTTCTAATTTTTGAAAATATTGGATAAGATCTGAGGATTCCTCACAAAATACTCCTCCACTTTCATCAAACACATGTTCCGCTTTCCTGCTACGCTTTGTGTGGTCACTGCATCTAAAAATATATGTATCCTCATTTTCATCCTGTGGAATCTCTTCCAAAAGTTCTTCCATTATAAGTGAGTATAATCACAAAACAGATCAGACAGTCTCAAAAACGTAGTGTGGGATAATAATGTGCAAACGATTCTTGGTTAAAAGGCTCCAATGCTCAGTCTGAGAAGTATGAAAAATACCATAAATGATGTATAAAAAAGCGCACACACTGCCCAATACACAGCCTCTTAATAATTATAGTTGTGTCCCAAAATCATAATATGGCCACAAACTTCATGCCATAGAAAGCACTGCCGTATATGAGCTACCACAATCTCTGTATATTGAAACAAGGTAGGTAAGGCAAACTCCCTTAAGTGGATGCTCTATATTAGTGCAGTCATTCATTGAGGCATAATTTTATTTAACAGGAAAAATTGGCACAGGGTTTCCATCATCCTTGCTACTGACATCAGTAAAATTCAAAGTCCATGCATGATAGATTTGGGGATTACCACAGCATAATAACCACAGTACATGAGATGAAGGGAGAGGGAGGGAAAGCCGTCTAACCTGTCCGGTGAGTGTATGACTCAACCCGGCGGTCCCACAGTGGGTGAGCTAAATACAACCTCCCTTAGTCCCAACTAAAAGGGTTTGGTGTACTCACTTCGTTCTTCTTTTCTGGCTGAGATCCGCTGTGTTCCCCTTGTTGGAGGAGTAGATGGCCCCTGTGCCGTTGCGTGCCTTGGTCCCGTGTGTAAGCAGAGTAGGAAGGTAATCGGACGAGCACTGCTGTTAACTAAGGCTGGAGGCAGGTTGCAGCAAAAATACTTTATTCAGGCATATCAGCCCAGGTAAAAACACGAGGAGGATCCGCTGACGCGTTTCGTCCTAACAGGACTTTGTCAAAGAGTGATCTTAAGGTGACCGGATCCAGGTATATATAGTCCCTCCTCCCCAGCGCCGGTGCGTGGCTCTTCCCCTTCAGCTGTTCTGAATGCTGATTTGCTGGAAATAAACACACTGAAAATTGCAAGCTGCAAAAATTCTGGGCATTACTGATTGGATAATGCCCGGAATTTTAACCAATCAGAGATCAGGGATTTTAATAATGCCCAGAATTTTATTTATTTAGCCTATAATACTAAATATTTACTGGCCTTATGACACAGATAAATGTACTAAAGGTCACTCTTGAACAGCAACTGGGATAAATAACTCTAAATGCGCAGGTACCAAACACACAGTTCGGTGTCCGATCAATGAACTGGGGAAAGTGCATATTAATACAGTTAACTGGTGTACAGCAAACATGTCCTTTGTGTTTTCACACTTCATCTGATGAGTCTATGGGCTGTGATACTCAGGGTGACTGGGGTGGAGCTAGCCTATATAATAAACATAAACCATCCCATATCATTCTATTTGAGCAGCAAGTGTGAGTAACAACCTTAAATGCAGAGGTACAAAACCCAATTCAGCTTTCGATCAACGAACGGGGGAAAGTATATGTCTATACCGTTATCAATACTTATCATCGACAACCCCAGCAGGTGTATAGCAAACATGTCCTTTGTGACATAAATTAGCCCAAATAGGTCCTTATCAGGATGAGGAGCTATCATGATCACCCTCCGTTATCAAATAGGGGCACCTCAGGAAACAGGTTACCATGGGCATAGAAAAAGGCAAAAAAGGGAGCGCACTGCCAAAAACCAGGAGGAGGCTCACAAGTACTTTAAAAGGGTTTATTCCATAAGAGGATCAAACATATCCCCAGAGAGCAACAAAAAATCACCACACCAACGCGTTTCGGGCCGTGTGCCTTCTACTCTTACCATGAGCATAACCCAATTTTGAAATAATCGAGCTCCAACATGACTATAAGGATTGCATAGAAATTTACCTTGATGTGTACGAAATTATATTATTCCTAATCAGAGGCACCATTAGAGATGTCATTGTTGCTTAATCCTCCTAACCAAGGAGGAACATCAAATTTCCTATGAACAAGCACGGAATAGTAAGGCACCATTTTCTGACATACCCTTACATCTAATATGGCCAAATGCCATAGATAATAGAGGTAACATCAGTTACCGTATGTTTAACATAAATGCGTCCTCTGAATGAGAAGAGATTAGGGCCGCCCTCCACCAGAAAATAGGGGCACTTCAAGCGACAAGTTACCAAGAATGATAAAACAGCCGAGCAGCATCAGTACTGATAGGATTGCATAGGGACTCGCTTTGCTATGCACAAATTATAAATTACTTCAAATCAGAGGCACCACAGGAGGTAGTTTATCGCGGCATGATCGCCCTACTGAGAATGAAACTTTGATATACTCACGAAACAGCACCGAAAGACCAGGCACCAGCCTTGTCAGAATCGTAGCATGACTCCAATGCTAAAACTCAGTTTTACATGAAGAGCATAGATTCAACATTATTTAGCCAGTCATTGACAATGCACACGGCGGAGCACGTAGGGTTAATAAGGTAACACCAATACCAATCAGGATGAGTATATTAACCACGGCGAGGGAGCTGCACGCCCCGTCACTAATCAGAGCCTTGAAGAAGCGCGCATGCGCAAAATGTACGTCGGCACGCAGAGACCACTGAACACACAGTAGCGAGTATGTCAGCAAGATACTGTTGTGATTTATAGGAGGAGAGTGGTTAATGTCACCACAATATAAAACTAGCATATTTTCACATACAGCTCTGTCCCTGTTCATGTAAATATTATATGTTTCTTTTAATTTGTAAGGCTGTTGCACCCAGGGTCTGAGGCGTTAACTGATTAAGGGTTGCAGCATACCTCCGCAATCAGGGAGGCCAGCCAATTGTTCACATTTTAGTATCCAGCTGTAACACAACTAAATCTAGGCAAGCTTGCTTATACCAAATACAGATGCATATGTATAATCTATATTGTTACACCAGCTCAATTCAATGCTGAAGAAACCCAACGCACAATCCAGGTCTGTAAAATAAATACACAGACCACCCGCGTGGTACTTTTCAGATTCTCGCGTTTTGGCAATGTGATAGAAGTCCAAAGGTGGGATTACCTCAGATGGGGAAGTGTGTTTAAGTGAACCCATCATAAGTATTAGGTGCTCCACACATAAACTAATAAGTACCTGA
The DNA here is from genome assembly GCF_040206685.1 of Ascaphus truei. NCBI lineage: Eukaryota > Metazoa > Chordata > Amphibia > Anura > Ascaphidae > Ascaphus > Ascaphus truei. The sequence continues at coordinate 62,161,832 of NC_134487.1, forward strand.
TCAAAGAGAGGTGTAACACCTGTGTGAATAGCAAGGGGGGGCCAAGCACATCCAAAAAAAACAAAAAAGTATTGATGCAAAAGGATCATTTATTGACTGAAACAGTCAAACGCATCCAATGTTTGGTACCATGCACCTTCATCATCCCCTTGCTTACTACGCTGTTCCCTGACTAGGTTTTGTTGCCTGTAACATCCATTTGTTGTGTTTTTGTTTTCCAAATCCCCACTACTTAGGGGCATCCCAAGTTGCTCTGTCCTGATCCCTCTATCTAGTTTGACAACTGTGTGAATGACATTCAAACATACTGCGAGTCTGGGTCTAACTCACACTTAGACACCTAATAATGAGGAGTTTTACTAAGTGCACCTGGACATTTCGTAGATGCGCAAAAATGTATCTGTAAAACTAGCAGCACTATACAAGAACATGTTGTTGTTGTTATTATTATTATCATTATGGGGGATAGTGAAGTTTAGAAACACATAATACTTCTAGCAACTGAACTAGGTAAGCTATTGAGGCTGTGAAATACTGCCCCATAACCTACACAGACGCAATTAACCCTCCTCGTGCTTAATGGTGTCAACACAAATTGACATTGCTCAGACACTGGTAACATTGTAAATTAGCCAAATTATTTTCGGTAATTCTCAATTGAAAGTTTGCTTACTAACAAAATTTATTTTATTTGGTAACAATGAAATACTAAGTTTTATTAACACATACTTCACACCTAGGGGTACTTGAGTGCTCATCCAACTGGGATTTCTTTTTCTCTCATTTTGTGTATATTCAACAATAATCCCAGGCTAGCAAATCCTCTGAATTGTTGTTCATATGCAGTGAGCCTATTGATGCCTGTAATGCAGCCAGGCCTGTAGTTATGCATAGGCCTACAAATTTCAGCGGGGCCGGTGCTGTTTTTACAGAGGCCCCGCTCTCTTCCCCACAACAATTTAGCTGATTCCCAGGGAAGAGCATAGGGCCTCTGTAAAGGTCTCTTACCTCTTCCTGCAGTGTCACCCCTCTCCTCCTGCAGTGTTGTGACGTCAAATGGCACTGCGACATCACGTGGCAATGTGCTGCCATGGCAACGTGACGTCACATGGCGTCCAGTTGTCATGGAAACGTGTCGCCATGGGCCATCGGGATACTGCAATAGGAGTAGGCCAGGGCGGCAGAAAGGTAAGTGCCTATGGCGGCATGTGGTCGGCAAAATTGTTAAACCGGCCCTGAAGGCAGCTACTAATTGTTTGTTTTCTAATGTTGATTAATGATACCAATAGCAATTAAGTGTTGTATGTGTTTTAGCTACAGCAGTACTTTGCTCCCATGTTTTTTCTTTTCTTGTTACCTACACGGTTCAGATATCTGTTACAGGGCAGATATGTCACTTTGCGTTTATTTGTTTGAGTGTTTATTGTCTTACAAAATGTAATTCTTTCTAACATGTTATTGCATTAAGTGGTTGGGGGATTTACAATCCGTTTGAGTGTGATTAGATTGCTAAATATATTTCTATTTATTACAGGCCAGATGGACTTGGAACAGTTACGAATGAAGAAAGAGATCGTTTTCAAGAGATTAAAGAACGACTCGCTTCACTTTTAGAAAATCAGATGAGTCATTTTAGGTACGGTGTTTTGTTTTTTTTTTATCCAATAAGAGTGCTCCAAACATCGGCTACTTCATGTAATAAAACTCTCAATATTCAGTCACATCACAGATTACTATACCCTGCTGCAACACATCAAGCATGTGTTAACTACCTTAGAGTTCCTATTTGAACCAATTCACAAGAGAGCATTACGTTTGTAATTTTGCACTGCAAGAATGCTACACTGGTTTTGCAGTAATATATGCATTGTTGTACCTTGGAGAGCTCCCAGTTCAATATCTGCGCCTTTGACAGACTGAGGTAACATGACATGGGACTTTTATTTTTTGCAACTCTTAGGCCGCGCTTCTAGTCCTTGCTACAGCGACGATGACGTGACCACATCCGTCGCCGTTCTAGCAGCGATTTTTGTTTATAGTGTTAGAGACAAGAGACGGCGACCGGGGGCCAGGCAGGAACGTGGCCGTGAGCAGTTCGCCCTCATTGGATGAGCCGCTCACGTGACCGCTGACGTCACGCTGCGGTCGCTGAAAAATCAATTTTCATTGACTTCCATCGACCGCGACCAATTCGTTGCTCCGTCGCGCCGCTCCTACTATAGGCGCACGTGACTGATTCAATACATTTATTTTGACGCGACGTCGCATCTCCGGAACTATAACCGCGGCCTTTGTTAGCCAAAATATCGTTTTAGAAATTATTCCAACCTGATCACAGTTAACTGTGAATTTTTAAAAAAAATGAACCAATCGTGATTAAAAGGGAGTCTCTTTAAATGACTGTCGTTGTAAAGTATCTTTTTATTGCTTTATACCCTAACTTTTGTAATTTGTCCAGTATTCTTACTTCAGATAGGTATGCCGTGTGTCTATTGCACTCCCTGTACTATTTCTTGTTAGGTAAAATTTTTGAAGACCGGAGTTTAAAAATGCTTACAGTAACATGTATTGAATGTAATGTTAACATTAAAAGGGTCACAAGTTGTATTGTTTCCTTTTGCATTAGCTAACGTTGATCAGAATGGAAACACTACATTACAGGAAAGGTAGTATGTTTGGATGGAAAGGGCTGTTTGAAAGGCGGAAGAGGTTAACTTAAATAAGCACGATTATGACATTACCAATATATATTTATAATGTAATGTGAGAATTGTATACATACTATATTTTATGTAATGTAGTGAAAGCTATATTACTATAACAGTATTGGATAGCAATCACACATGAAACCCCCCTCCAGGCGACTTATCGTGAGGGTCTGCTGACCAGTTATTAGAATTCAGTTTAGGGCACTATTAGGGCTTTTAGAATAAAGCTAGATTAACAACCCAGCATATTGGGGCCATAGAATTAATACATGCGGCTGGGGAAAACATTTAGGACCTACCACTGCCTAGTAAATATGGGTCTTACTGCCTTGTTTCTTATCAATGTGAGCTTGCTCATTTTATACTGCAATTTTAAACATTATTTACATGATTTGAAATTGTAATACCCCATAACTGTTCTATACGGTGTCTGAATTTGAATTTAAGTTTTAAATTAACAAAAATGCATGACATGTTATCTAATTTAATATCCAAAGTGCTTTATACAGTACCTGTGATTTGTCCTCATAAAGAAGATTTTTTTGTTACAGTTTAAATGTCTGCTAGAACCCGTACCTAGCGGAAGTGTTCTGTTTGGAATAGATCTGCTAGATGAAACTACTTAATCTATTCTACATTTCCACCACCTCACCTACCACCTACAAACACACATACATACACCTACAGTACAATTATTGTCTTGCCCTGAAAATTGTTTAATATTGTCCCATACGTTACCCCTTTAGCCCTAAAAAAACAAAACCAAGATTTTAGGCTTTTAGAAAAAAAGATCTTCAAACAAAAAGTACTTTGTTACATTTTGGGTATTCGTTTCTGAAACTCTAGAACAGCATTTACAGTCATTTTTACATTTGTACATTTTCTTCAATATTCACTTCACTACGTACTGTATAGCAATTGTCAAGCAGATTAGTTTCACAATCCGTAAGAACCTACAAATTGGGATATTGCCTTAACTGTAGCATCACTCTCAATTTTGTTGGCCCTACTGCGATATTAACAATAATGTTAATTGCATTCTACATGTATAGAACTGTCAGCGTTTTCACCATTGTCACTAACCTATAGAGCTTACTATCTAATTTGATGTCTGGGGCACTTTGTTTGGCGTCCGTGGTCATTATTATATTGAGTCAACCGCTAAATATAAATTTAAATTATTAAGAATTGGTAATTAGGCCATAAGTAGTGAACATAATTTACGTGTAATCCTAAATGAGATAGTCACTTGAAAAGTGTTACGTTATTTACATTTTGTGTGAGCCTAATAACACTGTAGAACATACCCGGTGGGACCTCTTTATCCAATATGTTACTGCCGGGTAAACCTAGGATCTGGAATATTAATTTATAAAAGGTGTTACTTGTGAGTTAATGGATGTAAACAATGGGTCAAACAGTACAAAGATTATGCAAATGCGTGATGAATAATTATTGTAGCTGGGCGGAAGTAAATACAAAAGATAGATTAGGGACAAAGATTTACAAGCACATTTAATCTATGTTCCTAATTAACAAATGCATCAAATTGTGCTAATGAAGGTATGCTTGCAACAAAAACTAATGTTGAGTAGAGGAGGGTAGGATAAAGAAAAAAAGCACAAAAAAACATACATGTAGACCAAGTACAAATAGGCTCACAAGACGTCTTTGTACATGACAAAAGATCTCACATGTTTTTTCTCCATGTTTATGAAGTCGAAACTTGCAATATTGCCAACTTGGCCATAGTTAGGGCTATCAGACACCTATCCTCACTGACAGGTTTACAGCATATACAGCTAGAGATCAACATGCAAACATAAGTACTAACTACAGCTATATCATATGAAACCATGAAGTACAGGGCCGGTTTGGGGCTTTCCTGCAATAAGAGAGAACTTTTGAACAAGAATTTCATTTTATTCTAATGAATTTATCAGAAGTGCATTACAAGAACACTCAGTGCTGTTGGGGAAGAAATAGTCAATATTAATTTTTCAAGTAGAAATTGTATAGTACGTGTTTAAACATGTAGGCTGTAAACATATTATCTCTAGTTGTTTCTTTAAAATAAATGAATTAAGGCACAACAGCATTGATCTTATTTTAGCTGTTTTGTCTTATTAGTACTTTAACATGGATCAAAAAAATAATTGGAAAACCATATGACTAGAAGAATTTACTGCTGTTATAAGGATTACACATTTCAATGTGTTGCTAGTACATAAACATGTACTTTTCATGTACAGTGCAAAATTGTATCAGGTGCTTGAAAAAAAAACACCTTATTCACTAAGCAGTGGTAAGAAATCCGCTTTGTACTGTATGTAATATCAACCTAACAACTAGAAGGGTTTATCTTTCTGAGAATCTTTGGAAAGCAACAAAAGTGAAAACCTATGTTTAATGTGTAAAATCTTGGTGACTGGCAGATGTATTGTACAAATCGCACAACTAATATACTGTATATTTATAAATTAATTGATCAGTGCAATAAATAATTAATAATAATTAAACTATTTTCATTTGGAACTTTGCATGCATTAACTGTAGTGAATGTGAAGAGATAACATATCATTTAAAATAATCAAGCTGTAGCACTTGAGACAGTTTTTACTAAAATTAGTCATTTCTTCCCAATTGTTTCAACACAAGCTAGTCAGGGGATTTGGCTGGTTCAGGTTTGTGATTCCCAGACTATTTTCTTTAGTAATAAATTAAGTGATTTTTTATGTTTTAAATGTCTAATATTTTATTCATGTTTCTTGTCATATTTTATATAACAGATACTGTTTTCCGTTTGGAAGACCAGAAGGAGCTTTGAAAGCTACGCTATCATTACTTGAAAGGGTATGTTGGGATTTGTGTTTTGTATTCCTTGCCCCCTTCACAGCCAGTGGTACAGTATATGCAATGTATTGCTTTGCAAGGCAGTGCAGGCCCATTTGACAACAAAATAGTGTCGGTCATTGAGATAAATGAAGGCTTTGTCTTAGTCTTTAAAGAAGGACTATGTTTATTTATTTTATTTATAACAATGTTTTACAAGGAAGTAATACATTGAGTGTTACCTCTCGTTTTCAAGTATGTCCTGGGAAGAGTTATACAAATGCATGGTTACATTAAAAGAACAGAGGTTATACAGTCAATTCACAGACATGTCATGGACAGAGTTGGAAAATTGGGAATAGGGAATAAAAGGGCTGGTGAGTTTCAGATTTAAATAGAGACGCTTTAACATCAGCAAATGGCTCACACTTTTAGCTGCCCTTCGGCTGCGTCAAAGGCTATCCGCCTTTGGGGCGACACAGGTGTACACTGAAGGAGTTCAGATTGAATACAGCTCTGAATTCAAAGTCCTTTGTCCTCTTGGCGCATTAACATTCCAGTGGGTGGGGTTGATAGTCCACATAGTACAAGCACATGTTAACCATTGGCACGCTGGACCTGTGCAGAGGGGAGCAGCTCTTGGGGAGCCTTTGGGGGGACGCAGATGTACACTGAAGGGGTTCAGATTG